>NC_132841.1:53148353-53286800 GCF_048164855.1 Canis lupus baileyi
CAAACAGTTTGGCAATTTCTTCAAAGTCAAATATCTAGGGATGCCTGGGTGGCTCAGCAGTTGAGCATATGTCTTCAGCTCAGGGCATTATCCTAGAGTCCCGGGATTGAGTCCCACACTGGGATCCTTGCATGAAGCCTGCTTCTCCCTCTGCCTATGTCTCTGCCTCTCTCTGTGTGTCTCTCGTGAATAAATAAATAAAATCTTAAAAAAAAAAAAGTCAAATATCTACCTACCATACCATTCAGCTATCCCTCTCCTAGATATATACTCAAAGGAAAAGAAAGCATATATACATACAAAGACTTGTATGTGAATGTTCATAGCAGCTTTATTTGTAATAACTCCAAATTGGAAACAAATCAGAAATCCACATACTATAATATTCCTCAACAATAAAAATGAACTGTTAATATACACAACATGGATGAACCTCAAAATAATTATATTGAATAAGAAATCAGAAAAAAAGACTATATACATGTTCTATTCCATTTATATGTAATTCCGGAAAATGCAAAAATAATCTACAGCAAAAGAAAGCAGACCAGTGGCTGCTGGGGAATATGGTAGGGGAGAGAAGAGATTATTATGAAATGTAAAGAAACTTTTTAGAGAGGTATAAATGTGTTCACTACTTTGATTTTGGTGATGGTTCACAAGTGTAGATAGACATACATCTAAACTCATCAAACTGAACGCTTTACACATGTGCAGTTTATTTTTATGGTGTATATATTGAACAAAGCAGTTTTTAAAAGCATGAGAAAAGACTAGAAATTTAAGCAAACTAAAATATTTTAAAATGATATTTGATTATTGAAGTACAGATGTCATATATTTTATATGCATTTCTTTTACTCTATTTGTATTTCCATTGCTCTATTTGTTGTAATATTTATTTGTTATTTTTTTTCTCAAACATACCTTTATATTTGCTCTTTATAACAAAGTTAAACAACAAAAAAGTGTAAAAAGGAAAATCTACTCATCATCACTATCAAATCCCAAACCAAATGAACACCATAACAATTTGGTGTGGGGCTCTCAGGCCTTTTTCTATGAATTAACTGACAAGAAGTATGTGTGTGTTTGTGTATGTGTGTGTGTTAATTTGGGAGTGGGATTTGGTGATAGTGAGTAATGGTCACTTCTTCACTTTAACCCTCCCAATCTCACAAAAGCTCCTCTTTTGGGCAACTCTAACAGAATCATACAAAGAAGGGAACTCTGGGAAACAATTTCCTGCTGAACCAAGCTGACCCAGCATAATCTAACGCACATAATATAGTATATCATGCTTTATTTCTTCATCCCTTTATTAATTGTATATATTTAAGTTGATTCTATGTTTTTGCTGTCTAAAATTGCTACCAGGGCACCTGGCTGGCTCAGTAGGAAGAGCACATGCTATTGATCTCAGTATTGTGAGTTCTAACCTCACATTGGGTGTAGAGATTATTTCTTATGTACATACAAACATACATATGTACACTAACTTTAATAAAATAAAATAAAATTGCTACAACAAATGCCCTTGAGTATACATATCTTTGTACAAGTATATTTTTAAGATAAATTCCTACGACTGAAATTGCTAGGTCAAAGGATATGTGCACTTAATGTATTTAAAGATAAGTCCAAATTGTCCTCCAAAATGGTTATGCCAATTCACACCTGCTTCTGCCTTGTTTCCTTGTCAACACTGGATATTACTTAGCAATATGCTAGAGGGAAATAGTATCCTGCTTCATTTTGCATTGCTTCAGATAATTAAAAATGACTGAACTTTCATATTTCAAATGTCTAATGGATTTATATTTCTCCTTTGAGTTGCCTGTTTATATTCTCTGCTTTCTTTTATGGAATTGTCATTTTCTTGTTTTCCTGTTGTTCTCTTTTAAGTACATTTTTGTTAAATATTTGCAAGTATTTTCACTCAGCCTGTGGTTTACTTTATAATTTAGTTTATTTAGTGTTTGGTTTTTGTTTTGGTTAGGGTCTTGTCAATTTATTTTATAATAAAAAATGTCAATGTGTGCTGAAGGACTAAGTCATTTCATTTAACTATGGCTCTATCAGTAAAAGGATTCCCCACTCCTAAAAAAACACACATGTGTAGATTCTATTGATGACAAGTCAGAAGCAAAGCTGTCCTAAATGAAGCAAAGAATTATAGTTGACTCTTTAAAAACACTAGATTAAGGAAGCAACCTCTCTATGCAGTCAAAAATCCACATAAACTTTGGACTCCTCGAACACTTTACTAAGAGCCTACTCTTGACCTAAATAAAGGTTTACCAATAACATAAATAATTGATTAACATATATATTGTATGTTATATGTATTACATATATTATATACTACACCCTTATGGTAAAGTAAGCTAGAAAAAAGAAAATATTATTAAGAAAATGATAAGGAAAATACATTAACAGCACCATACTGTATTTATAAAAAAAATCTATATATAAGTGAACCCACACAGTTCAAACCGTATCCAAATAATGTTATTCAAGGTCAACCGTATAGCCATTCTGTTCTGAACAACCTATCATTTGGGGGGAATCCACATAATTCTAATTCTAAATACAGAAACTCTCTGATTGTTTAACCAATATTCACATTGTCTCAGAACTCTGCTTGAGATTTCTCAGTGCCTATTCAACCATGGAATGGTAAAAATGAGGCACCCCTACCATCACCCCTTTTTTGCGCTCATGGCAGACATTGCTAATTGATCACTCTTCCAGAGCCCAGATGTGGTCCAAAAAGCTTTCTCAAGGAGCACTTTGCTAGCTCAGTTGGTTGAGCACGTGACTCTTGATCTTGGGGTTGTAAGTTGAAGCCCCATGTTGGGTGTAGAGATTACTTAAAAATAAAATATTTAAAATTAAATTAAATTAAACTTAAAAAAGCTTTCTCTCTGCAGCATTCCAGAAGGCTGTTCCAATCAATCAAAATTGGTGTTTATGGTAAAATTTGTTTTGCTACCCTGGTTCTAGTTCAACTTTCTATTTTTAGAAAGAAAAATAAAAAAGACCAAGGGTGCGGATATGACAACCACAAAAACATGCAGCAAGTTAGCTGCAAAACTCAAACTCAGAACTAGCTTTCTACCTCCCAATTGAATGCCCCTTCCAAGGCATCATTGTGTCCTCTTGTGCCACCACCAGGGAAGCCCTTCACTGAGCATCTGGTAAAGACCTTTTCACATAAATAATACATATAAGTGATTTGATCACATCTGTGTCAATAATATCCTGATAGACTTAGAGCTGGATTAAGAGGCGGAATAGTTGGGCAATAAACAATCTACTAAGGGGCATTGAAAAACAGTTACAAATGTAAGGAAGTGGAGAACTTGTCTCATCAAGACATTCTATGGAATTGGATGAAATATCAAATAAGTTGTTTGTGGTGGGAGTGGGGAGCTAGGGTCCCCTCAAGGAGCAGTCTCAGTATCAATAAATGTTCTCTAAGCTGGTGGTCTGATTAATTTTTATTTTGCAGAGTAGAGTAGTAACAAATCCTTGGTGACAGTAAAGAAAAGAATAAAAGCTAGCTGCCTTCTGCCTTCTCTGTACTTCCCCATGCATGCTCCTTTGCACTAGTATTGAACAAATCAGTCTAAAGGATCACTATATTTTTGGTCTGCTCTGAGCACCAAATCATTGATCCTCAGGATATAGTAGCATGTCTCCAACCATCTCTGTTCCCTGTCCTCCCTGCCCCTGCCCCAGTCAACCCCTAAGTCTACCCATCCTTCCATCTTACCCACTCTAAAAAAGCTTTCCCAACTTCCACATTGCCCATGGTTATTAGTTTCTCTTTGGAGTATCATCTGCATCTTAATTAGGCCTTGGGAACACACCACCTGTGATCAGCAAGTATCTATGTAAGGACAACCTGCTTCTTTACCAAGCATGAACTGTATCTTTTCCTTATTTGTACACCATATAGCACCTAGTTGATGCTGCCATCACTCAAAAAGTATCTGGTGATTAAATGGCAAAAAGAAAAACTCACAGTCACTTTTAGACTTGACTTTCAAAGGGTCCATGGAAATCTTGGTGGCACAATTTCCTTTCCTCAAAAGCCTATCTGATTGGGTCCTATGCCACTCACACAAGGATTCAGCTTAGAGAAGCATGATTTTTATTTGCCTAAACTGGTTCTTTTCTTCCTTTCTTCCTTCCTTCTTTCCTTCCTTCCTTCCTTTCTTCCTTTCTCTTTCTTTTTTTAGGACTTGACTCTTATTTTATCACAGTGTTACCCATATAATAGTAATTTGTTTCTATTTGCTATCATGTCTAAGGCTAGCAACAACTTGTGGTGAGGCCCACAATGTAATTTATTTTATCCTCTTCATACAGGCCACAACTAGAGAGAAAGGTGGAGAAGAAAGAAAAGTGGGGTAGGAATAAGAGAAGGATGAGCATAATGTGAATTCACTGGTAAAATGTGAATCTTTATCTAGAACACTGTTTTTGTTTTTTAAAGATTTATTTATTTATGCATGAGAGACACAGACTGAGAGGCAGAGACATAGGCAGGGGGAGAAGCAGGCTTCTTGCAGGAAGCCCAGTGTGGGACTTGATACTGGATCCCAGATCCCAGAATCACGACCTGAGCCAAAGGCAGGCACCCAACCACTGAGCCACCCAGGTGTCCCTAGAACACTGGTTCTTAATTTGAGGGAGAGTCTGTCCTCTAGGTAGGTGCCAGGTTAAATATAGTACACCCAGTTAAATTTACACATTCTAAAATTTATTCATTGTGGGGTGATTAGGTGGCTCAGTCAGTTAACTGTCTGCCTTCTGCTGAGGTCATGATCCTAGAGTCCTGGAATAGGGCCAGCACTAGGCTCCTTGCTCAGCAGGGAATCTGCTTCTCACTTTCCCTCTCCCTCTCCTCTGCTCATGCTCTCTCTCTCAAATAAATAAATAAATAAAATCTTTTAAAATAAAATAAAATGTATTCCTTATTTCTCTGAAATTCAAATTAGCATCCTGTTAAGCATCCTGTATTTTTATTTGCTAAATCTAAGCAATCCTATCCCAAGGAACATGTGGCAAAGTCTAGAGGCATTTTTGATTGTCATGACTTGGGAGTTGTTAAAAGATAAACTGAGATATATTAAAATTTTTAAGAGGTTTTTTTTTTTTAGGTTTTATTTATTTATTAATGAGAGACACAGAGAGACAGAGACATAGGCAGAGGGAGAAGCAGGCTCCCTGCAGGAAGCTGGATGTGGCACTGGATTCCAGGACCCCAGGATCACGACCTGAGCCAAAGGCAGATGCTCAACCACTGAGCCACCAAATTTTTAAGAGTTTATTTGAGCAAAAATCTATTAAAATCGGCAGCACCAAACTTTAAGTGGCTGGAAGCATTCCTCCAACAAGCTCTAGAGACAAGACTTTTTAGAGTATACATGGAAGCAATGCAAGGATTGATTAGCCATAGCTTGAGCAGTTGCCTTATTTAGAAGAAACTAGTTGGCTGTTGTGACTGGTTGTCCTTAGGTTTTGATTTCTTTTCTTTTTTTTTTTTTTTTTTTTAGGTTTTGATTTCTTAACCTTGAGGCATTTATAGCTTTAGGTTTCGCTTAGGTCTGGTAAGGTTTTAGAACCACCTCGGTCTAATGGCCTCCTTGTTTAATCAATTTAACAGGATGCTACTGGCATCTAGTAGGCTGAGGCCAGGGATGCTGCTAAACATTCTATAATATCCAGGACAACCCCCCACTGCAAAGAATGATGTGATCCAAAATGTCAATAGCACCACTGTTAAGAAGCCTCGGATAATTTTTATCTCTAAAACACATGCTGAGATAAGCAATGGGTGTTATACTATATGTTGGCAAATTGAATTTGCATAAAATATTTTTAAAAATAAAAGAAAATAAAAAGTACCTAGTACGGCTAAAATGGCCCAGTAGGAAAACAGTATACATGTATATGTATAAGCATATATTTTTCCCCCCGGAAAACTATTCGCAAAGTTTCTTTCTTTTAAATCTACAAGCTATGATAATCTAGAGTTTCGTGATGATAATTTCTCCCTAGGGAGATATGACAAAATTCAGATCACATTTGGGGGAAAAAATACTCAGAAATAAGTGATTTTCCAGGATCCCACAGAGCCCCAGGAAAACAGAATTAAAACTCAAAAACCGCTAAACACATTGCTCATCACAATAAAACCAGCCTATCTGCACCCCTCCTCTGCTCTTACCATGCTCAGAATAGGGCAATTTCGAGTTTTAGTTTTCAAGAGGAGATCAAAAGTTTTCACAACTGATTAGCATCCAGAAAGCAATAGCTTCCCTTAACCTTGAGATGCAAATAGCCAAAGATTGTCAAGGGATCTGAAGGACTGGAGGATTTGATGGAAGATCAAATTCCCGACATTTCCAGGGCAATTAGTTTCACATGCAAAGTCACAGGAAGGTCCTGCCTCCTCTCCAGGAGCAGCAAAGCTGTAATAAGACTCTGAGCTTCACAAACTTGGGACTAATTGGCCCCCATCCACCCAGCAGAGTTCATTATTGTTATCCCCATTTCATAGAACACGGAAGGTGGATAGAAATCTTTGTACCCACCACCACTCAGCACAGACTTCCTTAATATTTCCCACTTTGGATCGCTTTACATAAACTCTGGGTACTGGGATTGTCTGGCTAATTATTCACACTCGTGGAAAGGCAAAGCCTAAAATCAAGTCAAATCTCTTTGCAGGTGCCTCTTAAAATTCCACTTGAAGGTGAGTCCTGGCCTCAAAAAAGGTTTAAAACAGTTCAACATTTTTATCTAATCGTTAAGGAAACCAGGGAGGAAGTTGTTGGCAATTACAGCCAGGACTTTGGAGCATGAGCTAAATTGATTTTGAAAGATCTGATTACTGAAGCGCTTCCCTCACACTGGCGGCCAGGGCTGGAGCCACGGCTGATTTCTCTGGACATGCTGTGGCAGTCGAGATCCAGCCAGGTGGCCGCATCCATTTGGTGACTCAAATGCAAGCCTGTTGTCACGATGGATTTTCTGCTCACAAATGTACAGTTACGTCTGCCTGTCTTTTTGTTATCGCCTTGGCTCTCTCAAGGGCAGCATGTCAGCTTCCTCCAGGGCCACTTAATGGCTGGAGAATCTTCCACTGGGTGACCCTGCCTGACTGACAAGGTATATGACAACCCCAGATTCTCTAGGGCTTTCACCTTGATGTTTCTCTTCCTCTGGCACTTTGCCCTATACAAGCTGGCAGCCTGCTTTCTCAAATGGGCCAGAGGACACCGGTTGCAAAGATGTGCCCAGAGAGAATGTGGCCAGCCAAAGATGCTGGTGGAATCCTTGCTGGCAAGACTGACTTCCAACTGAACATCTTAGCCCTGGCTTCCTCACCCTTTTGGCTTCCCGCTAGCCTTCCATAAAAAAGATAGGGCAAATAACAGGAGGCCTAGTTCCTACAAAGGTTTCTGCCCCCTTTACCTCTTAGGGGTGCTTGTAACAGTAAGGTGCTGTGGTTAAGAACAGGGCTCAGTCTCCTCATTTTACTAGCTTTTAATCTTACACAAGTTTTTTTTTTTAACTACACCTTTCTCATCTATAAATGTAGGATAGCGATAATGAGACTGCAAAGAGTTGTAGGAAGCAATAAATGAACCACTGGCACATGGTAAGGGCTCAATAAATACGACCTTATAGGCTGGTAGTGGTGGAAGTGGGGGTGGTAGTTTGGGTTGTCCCTATAAATCAAAGGCATGGGTAAATTCAAACCTTCAGACCCACTCTATAATACCCACAAAAATGAAAGAAAAGAAAGAATGAATTATGAAGGGGGAGGGAAAAAATCCAAGTTGCTGCATTTTCTTCTTTGCCTGTTGCATCCTAAAATCTCTCTATCACCACCCCATTCCAGTGCCCTCCTCTTGCCCAGTTTTTACCAGAAATCCCTACCACCCACTGACCCTCACTCAGCCCCCTCACGTGCACGCTGGCACACGTTAAAATCCTGCCGTCCATGACATCAAAGCTCCCTCTGTCCTCGACGTTCTAGTCTCTGCCATCACAGCATACTCGCTGGAGCAGCCTTGCACACTAGCAAATCACACTGCTACCTTCAAGGGGTGACTTGAGGAGTATCAAGAAGCTATGCTTGCCCAAGAACCTCCCTGCACTGGTCTGCTGCAGAGCCTTCCTTTTGTCCTCAGTAGCCTGATATGTCCAGTGAGAAAATTCAGTTTAGGCAACGTCAACCCCTGGACTACTACAGCAATGTTCATTTATTACATGGGAGAAAAGCCGCTTCCCTGACTAGTAACACACTGGTTCAAAAGAATTGAGCAGATTAGTGCACTGAAAAGAAAGCCAGGTGAGAGCTGGGCCACAGGATGAGGAAGTTTTGATGAGATCTTAGGGAGAAAACATTTTACTGCAAGAAAAGCAGTCAGCTCTGGAAACCATAATTACCAGGGGCTTGATATCCAGGAACTCAGATGCCCAAGACTGCAGGGCAGAGAGAGAGGAAAGGTCATCTTCTCCCACTTTGCTTTTTGTAGCTGTGTCCTGTCTCTCTGAACCAGAAGGCAGTGCTGTCTTGCTGGGTATGCATATTCATGGCCCCACGCTGCTGCAGACAGAAAGGCACGAATATCTTAAATCTGCGTTTTCTGTTTCTGTCAGGAGGGCGGAAACTTTTGCAATCACATTGTAGAAGGCAGGAAGTTTGAGGGGAGAGATCATTACCTTTTTGAGCTTTAAGAGCAATAAACTTTTTAACCTGCAGGGTCTGTTGGGTAACTGATATCAAAAAATGGGGGAAGAGGGAATGAGAAGGGTGCACCATGTGGGGCTTCTATCATGTCCCTGTGGTGGATCACTTTATATGGGAGAAGGACCCAAGGGTAAAAAGAGCAATAATAAATGGAGACCAGAACAGCACAGAGTTCTAAAGTATTTCAGTTGATAAAGTCATTACTTTGGGTTACCTGGAGCACCTGAAGTATCAAATGTAATTTTTATCGACTTGCATAGATGCCATTAACATTTGGCATCTAACTCTTCCATGCCTACACACCTAAAAATTTTTTTATTTTTTTTTTAATTTTTTAAAAATGAAAATTTAAAGAGAAAAAGAAAAGCAGGCAGATAAATTAGGATAACACACAAAATCTCAGTGATTTGACAGATAAAGGTTTACTTCTCATTCCCATCACAGTCCAATGTGGGATACAGTCCCTTAGGTACCCAGATCCTTGCAGTGGATACTCCTTGGAGTGAGTCAAGAGGGAAGAAGAGAGCACAAAGAAGGCTCCCTTGTCCTTAACCAGCTCAGCCCAGGGGCAACTTATATCATTTCAGCTTACATCACATTTGTGGGAACCAGTCATGGACCCCACACTTAACGCAAGGGGCTGTAGAAACACAGTCTAGAATGAACCCAGAGAGAAGAAAACATGGACTGGTGAGCAGTTAGTCTCTACCATAGCCAGTGACATTAATTTTAGCATCTAGTCAGTTTAACATTTGGTTTTCCCTTCATTAACACAATATATAATAAAGATATGATTGGGCTGAGCAAGATTCAAATTTGCAGTAGCTGAATCAGAGAAACAAATGATCTTTCCCTAGATTGGCACGTCTTTGGCAGGTTTGCTGTCACTTCCTATTTCCTGACCATGGTAGACGTGGCTAATTAATCATGACTGTCTTCCCTATAACTCTGGTCACAGCCACACAATCCTCAGTTTAGAACTGCAGATGTTCAAGACCAAGGAATCAGAGTTGACATACAAAACAAAATCTATTTGCATCCCTGATTCTTTCCACCCCTCACACTTTATAAACAAGGAAACTAAAACATAGGAAAAGAGAACGACTTCATTTATTCATTGACAAAGTTATATTTTGTCCCTACTATATATTAGACATTATGCTAAGCATAGACAATATTCCTTCAAACAAGATGGAAGCCTGCCTTCAGGAACTTATAGGAGAGTGGGAAGTCAGATGAGAATATAGGTAATTAAAATACAGTATGACAAATGCCATGAAGGAGGCAAGGGCAGACTGCTATGGGAGAACATGGCAGTGACAACTAACCTACTCTCGATGAAGGTTAGGAGAATCTTGCTGGAGGAAGAGCCATCTATGCTAGTCATGAAAATTGAACAGACTTTAGCCAAGCTGAAGAATAAAACACAGTCCGTGCAAAGACCAAAAGTAAAAATGAAGATGGCATATATAGAAAACTAAGAGATTTATCCTGACTGGAGCACACAGTGCAGAGAGATGGAATTAAGGGTGTATCAATTAGTCATTGCTGTGTAACAAACCACCCCAAAACTCAGTGGCTTAAAATAATAACATCATTATTATTGCTCATGAGTCTATGGGTCAGCTGAGCAATTCTTCTAGCCTCAGCTATGCTCATTCAGCTAATGTCTGGACATTAGCTAGCTGTATTCTGGTTTCCGATAGCCCTGGCTGTCACAGCTGGGCTCTCCTCCAAGTAGTCTCTCATCTCCCAGCAGGCTAGCCTGGCCTTGTCCACATGGCAGTGGCAGGGTTCCACAAGAAAGAGCAGAAGCACTCTAAGCCTCTGATGCCAGGCTTAGAATCGACTCAGTGCCACTTCTAGGGCATTTGGTAAGTGAAAGCAAGTCACAAGGACAGCCCAGAGTCAAGAGGTAAGGAATCAGACTCTACCTCTTAACAGGAGAAACTACACAGCCTTTTTGCAAACATATGGATATAGGGAGAAAGAATTTAGGTCATTTCTTAAAATCAATCCACCACAAAAGGAGAACAGTTGCAAGAAATAAACCTGCAAAGAACATAAAAAGAGTTATTTTCCAAACTCAGATGCTTAGAGAGACAACAGAGAGCCATGGAAGAGTGATATGTTCAGATATAAACTCTAGAAAAGGGTTACTTTCATCCGAAAGATAATTGATGAAGGACTAGATCATGGCAGGAAAGATGAACTGCATAGTGGTTAGATCCAAAAGATAACTACAGATACCAAGCTGTTGTAGGGGTTAAAAGAAAGAGAAGCATCTAGGGTTACAGAGCTGGTGAATGGCAAGCTAAAATTAAAGCCAGGTCTTCTACATCCCAATCTGATGTTATCGCCATTACTCCCCTGGGTACAATATTCCAAGTTCAGAAAATTTTCCATCACTCCCCTACCAGTTACAGTGATTCCCTGGCTTCTTTCTGAATCTATCTCCAGAACACAGGGACACTAAGGCCATTGTTAAGAAATAAACCTCATTGAAGCCCTGCTTATCACACTATCAGTAACAGAAAGCTTTTAGAGATAGGGAAATAACAATAGGCCCTCATAACCAGCATGTCTACCAGGTGTGGCTTAGAGAATTATTAACCATCCTTAGATAAATAAATCATGGCTGTTGCTTACCCAGAAGCCTGCTTCTCAGACTTGCTTATGTCAGAAGCAGCTCAGTTGCAAATCAACACCTGCCATGCATCTACCCTTTGACTTTCAATTTAGGGCTCATCTTTGAAACCAGTTTGTTTTCTCTGCCCACACCATCGTAATCCTTTGGTATGTCTCTCCCAGCCAGCAGTCTGCAGGCTTCCGTTTAATGTCAACTGCCCTAGAGAATGACTTCTTCAGAGCTACTCACAGTGAATCACATGTATGCCAAATAAATACTGCCCATATTTTGTCTAATCATTGCAAACATATCCTCCAAATCTGAATAAATCTATCTAATTGATTTTACAGGTCACAGTGATAACAGAAACTACCTCTATTTATAATGGATATTTGTCCCTATACTTGGACTGTACACTGCACTTTTCTGCCAAGGAGATCAAAACATTTTGTGAATGTTGTTTCATTTAATAGCACATTTTTGGAGTTAGGTTCTAATCAGTATTATACCTTCTCCTCCCCAGATCCAGTGTGATAGTTGAGTGCAGCAAAGATGGCTTCAATAATTCTGCACAGCCCTTATATTGCACACCCTTTTGCAGCAACTCCTACCAAGAGGTGGAGTCTCTGTCCCCACTTCTTGAATCTGGTTTGGCTTCATTACTTGCTTGAACCAACAGAAGATGACATATGTGACAGTGGGCAACTCAACAGGCCTTGCAGCTTCTTCTCCTGGAGTTGCTGCCATGATAATTAATGACAGCCTGCCAAATAGCCTGCCAAGCTAGCTAGTTAGGGGATTAGACAAAAGTATGTATACTGAGTCCCTAGCACATCCTAGGTATCATCCTACAGTAGATATGAGTGTCTTACCTCATTTTCTATAGTAATCAGTTTCTATCCAGGTAAAGCTTGGATTGAATTGGTAATTTTTACACCTTTCTTTTTAAGAATAGGAGAATAGTTTTTCTCTCTCCCTTGCTCAGAAATGTACTAAGGACCTGGTGTGATGATGGCCAGTTGGTATGTCAGATATGATTACCATCTGAAGGACAGCAGCAGGGCTTCTTCAAAAACCCTTTGCCCCTTACTGAGAGAAAGGGTTCACTTTGTAATATGTTCTCAAGCAATGAGCACAAAGAGCACTTTGAGTTCTGAATACTAAGTATAGTTCAAAAATCCAACTCATTGGAACCAGAAAGGAAAATCACAGGCTTGACAACAAAGTCACTCTTCGGGTTCTCAGAATCACTTGAAAAGACCAATTTTACTGTTTGCCTGCCAAACCTGAGTTTTTTTGTCCTATGGCTGCTAACCATGTAGGTCTCCAGGGGTCACAAAGGCCTCAAAAGCAGAAAGTCTGGGCTGCTGGAGCAGGAAAAACCAGTCAAACTGGTGGAGGGCAGTGCAGCAGGTGGCAACTTGCTCCCTCCTTGGAGTCCTTTGAGGTTTACAAGGAGAAAGGGGTGTGGTGCATGGATGGGGCCAGTGGAGAGGGTGGTCTGACCGTTTCTTGCCAAGACTGTGAGTGTGAGGGTGGCAGCAGAGCTGATAACATTCTCAAAACTGGAAAGCTGTTAAGAGAATAAGATACAGTGCCTGCTAAAGCACCCTGACCATCATCAGGAAATACAATAAACCAGGGCCAGCAGTCTTCAAAAGTGCCCACATGATGCTCTGATGCATACTCTCCCCAGTACATAGGGTACTCAAGGACACTGGGGACTGAGAATGGAGGAGGGAAGTGAGAAGATCAATAACCCCCACAAGGAGGCATTTTTGTTGGGGCGGTAGGGTGGGGGAAGGCTACCCTTAGGACAGTTTTCTTTGGCATGTGAGTTGATGCTTGCCAATACTCGCAATGAATTGAAGTCTGCGTGAAAGTTATTTTAATGAGTAGAAACTGTGACTCAATACTCCATTTTTCAGCAATGTCATATGTTTTCATTTTTCTAAACCACACAAAATCCACCTTTCCGCCCTATGCAATGAGGTCAGTGAGAAGACTGGTTATCTGTCATCTTTGTAGCTTCCTCTCTCTGCCTTGGTCTGTATCAGAATATGGGGGGAAATGGAGACAAGAGCTCTGGTTCAGTCCCTGTCTGTCACTCTTATCAACACTAGGCCTTCTAATGTGTGCACATGATTGAGAGCTGCTCCCCACATTTGTTGGTGCTAGCTGCTTTGCCTATTTCTTCATTCTTCCTCTCCTTATGTCCTCAGGCCATAGGGGTGGCACAGCATCCCCACAACCACCTACTGGCCAATGGCCTGCACTTTTTGAAGGGCTTTGTATAAGAGGAAGCCTAGAATTCAGACGCCCTACACAGAAGTTCACAATCCCTATCCCTCTCAATTTCCAGGACAGAACTTGAGCATAGCCGTCTCAGCTGGAAAATGAAGAAGGTTGTCATTGTACCTGTGGATCAGGAAACCCAAAATCAAGGCTGCCTGCCCTTCCTCAGATGTAAATGGAAAATCTGCCCACTCATTCTTTGCCTCTGAGTTCACCACAATGAATAAAACAAGGCATAAGCTAAATAATTATGAACAACACCTTACCTGATGTCAAACCAGAGTTATTTCTCTGTCCTCCCAATTTAGGTTAATAATAGTAAACCTTTATTGATAAGCAGAGAAATGCAAAGGTGCCTGAACAACTTGTTTGTGTTTCCTTTGTCCAAGCTGGTATGGTCTCTAAGACAATAAATCCCCCATGAGTCATCACCAAGTGTTTACTTTTCAATATAATTACAATATAATGTACAACTACACAGTTAATTATGATGAATTCTTCCAATAATAATTGTCATCATCATTATTGTCAGATATTAACATTATTGGGAGCTTATTTTGTGATAAATGCCATACCAAGAGCTATACATGAAATACCTCATTTTACCCTTGGAACAAACCATAGAAGTAGGCATTATTATCTACATTTCTCACCTGTGAAAATTAAAGCTCAGGAAGATTACATTGCTCATGATCACTAGCTAATACATATAAGAACTGGGGTCAAGGACACATAGTTAAACTTGAGAGCCCAACTTTGAACCTTTATGGTATGTAGCATTCCTACCACATACAGGATATGTCCAGGAGTGATTCATGAAGCTCTTGCCCATTTTCCAAACATGTATAGCCACACATCACATTTCAGGTCCATTAAAGAACACACAACCTCCTGAACACCTCCTGCTGTTTTACACATTGGAGCCTTAGTTTATATGGGTCCCTCTGCTAGGATTACTCGCTTCCTACCCCTTTTGATCATTCATCTTACAAAAATCAGCTGAGACATAAGGTCCCTAGAAGACCTTCCCTGGTACTTTCCCCAGGTTGAGTTTGTATCCTCATTTTGTTGTTCACTAGCACCATAGGCATTCTTCTGTCACTTCCCACACTGTACTATAGTATTATATATCCTGTTTATCTGTCCTACTAGACTCTATGTCCCTTAAAAAATAGTATACATATATACATATATACATACATGCTGCATACATATCCTGTTATATATAACATGTATTTCTTATTACATATATATCCCATTGTATATAAAAATGTTTACATATATTTTATATGTTCATATTTTATACATATTTTTAATCTCCAACAGATTGTATCTGTTTTATTGAGTTCTGATATAATCAGAACTTGCTGAGTTTGCTGAGTTGCACTACCAACAATGTTCAGTCAGTTTCCAATGCTTATCTAAAAGCATTACCCACAGCTTTAGAACAATAGGTAAAAAATAATCACATTTTAGTTCAACCAATATTTATCACAAAGTCACTTACTAAAAGAGCACAAAGGTACCCTGGAGAAAATTTAGTTCCAAATGGTGTATAGATGGAAGACTCTGAAATGAGGAGCAAGGAACTAAGTTCAAGTCACTCAACCACTTTCCAGCTCAGGCAAACTTGTGACCTCTCTACATTTTGGTTGGCTTATCTGTGGAATAGTATTAATCATGTTTTATCAGGCACAAACAGCTGGTGTAAGGACCAACTGAACTAGTATTTATGGATATACTTTGCTTACTAAAAAAATCATATAATCAAATGTTTTTGTTTCATTTTTGCCTTTCACAGAACCTGGGGCATAGTAAATGTTCAAGAATTGACATTAAAATGAATTAATAATTAAATTCTTCATTTCCTGGTTGAGATATCAGAAATTAGATTAAGTAACTTGCCTGAGATCTCCCTAGACTGTAAGCTCACTGATAGCAAGAGTTGTTTGTTTATTTGTTTTATCCCCAGCACCTATCACCGGTGCCTGTCCCATGATAGGTGCTCCATGAATGTTTATGGGAGGAAGAAAGGGAAAAGAGGAAAGGAGTAATTCATCCACCTAGGGGTGGCTGAAAGCCTCAGAGTGCTGATTTTCTACTCATAGGGTAGGTCAATGGTTTTCGAAGCGTGGTCCTGAGAATCAGCAGCATCAGCATCACTTGGAAACTTCTGAGAAATGCAAATTCTCAGGCTCCATCTCAGACTTGCTGAACCGGAAACTCAGGGGGTGGGGCCCAGAAATCTGGGTTTGAACAAGAGTTCCAGGTGGTTCTGATGCATGCCAAAGTTTGACAACCATAGCTGGAGGAGAAACTCTTCATTATCTGCCTATATTTGAAAATAAATGGACAGAAAAAGGTGAATTTATTTATAGCTTTTAAATAATTTATTCTAGAAACCTAATGCACATTACTTTCATTGTCATTTCCTACTAACTTGACACACTTATGATACAAGGGGGAAACATTTCTGGAAAGATTACATCAATAATGCAGTACATTTTTGGTTAAAAATAACATTTACTGAATTGTTTTCTAAGTATAGAAGACTACGTAATCATTGCTAATAATAAGGTTAAAACTGAAAATTGTAGTGACAGTTCTATAGAGCTTACTATGTGGCAGGCACTATTCCAAGCACTCTTCCTATATTAACTAGCTTATTACTCAAAACAATCCCATGGGACAGGTACAGTTTCTATCATCCCCATTTTATAGAGAGGAAATTGAGACATAATGTAGAGGTTACACAACTTCCCAAAGGTCACATGGCCTGGTAGATCCAGGATTTGTATTCATGCAGACCAACTCCAGCATCCATGGGATTAACCACTATGCAATACTATAAATCACCCATAACTGAGGGATTATCACTAATTATTAATAGTTATGATGAATTTAATATTTTCCTTCAGCTTTGTAAATATATATGTGTGTATGTGTGTATATATATACATATATATGCATCTGTACATACATGTATATACACCATATTGGCAAATATATTTATAATTGACTTATTTACATGTAAATAATTTTAACATATTTTTGCATTTTTAACATATTTTTATATATGTATTACAATTTAAAAAATAGAGTCAGGTCACATGCTGCTATAAACTAATTTCTTTATTTAATAATATATTGTAAACACATTCTAATATTATTACAATTCTAAAACAATTGTAATGCTGTAATTAATTCTCTTCTACTTTAGGGGCACCTGGGTGGCTCAGTAGGTTAAATGTCTGCCTTTGGCTCAGGTCATGATCCTGGGGTCCTGTGATCAAGCCCTGCATCAGGCTTCCTGCTCAGTGGGGAGTCTGCTTCTCCCTCTCCCGTTCCCCCTGCTTGTGTGCTCTCAATCTCTCTCTGTGTCAAATAGATAAATAAAATGTTTTTTTTAAGTTTAAAAAATTATCTTCTACCTTATTTAATCAATTCTCTAGTGGTAGACAATAAAATTGAATACAATGTTTTGTATGATACATAACACAGAAATGAACATCTCTGAACTTAAAGTGTAATGACTATGCACTTCATTTTTGAATCTCTGCATAACTCTCCAATGTGGGCTCACACAAATAATGAAAAATAACTCTCTTCAAATAGTACATACAGCCCATAAACGTTCTTCCCTTAAAACTTTATAACAGCAAAATTTAATTTACCCCACAGCCCAGCAGCTAGATTATGTGATAATTATACAGGTCATTTAAAAATACTCTGAATGACAATTTCATTATCTTTATGTTAAGGAAACCATAGGTACTGTATTATTAGAGATTCAGAGATGCAGTGACAGAACTGAATAGCAGTCAAAGGTCAAAATATTTGTGAAGGAAAATAAAAACTCTCCTTGTATATAGATTCATCGCCTGGATGAGACAGTATCTAGAACATAGCAAATGTTTTGTAGCTAAATGAATATTAAGACCTGGTGAATAGGTGAAAATATGATGGAAACTAGAGATGGGGAGAACATAGGCCGTCTTTCCTGACATTTCTAAAAAAGCTGTTCATTCCATTGTGGCAGACAACTTGAATATGATTCACACACCAACACTACAGACAGGTATAAAAAAAGCAAAGCACTTCATTTACATACAACCACATTCTTGGTACAGACTTCCAGGGCCTCAGCATGTTTGGGTCTGGCCTAAGGTCTCCTAAAGCCAATATTCCAAGGAACTTGAGGAAAACCAAAGTACTTAAGCCAAATTGGAGAGGCCCAGGATGTCTGCTGCAAGCTAAAAATAATAGGGTCTTTGTGTTCACACTAATTACAGTAGGAAGAAGAGGCATGATTCTACTAAGACTTAACATGATTCTCCAGACTTAACTAGAGGGTCAGTGCTGGGGAAATGTTTTGGGAGGAGACAGGTTGATAGAGCCAAAAGTTTCAGGAAACCACCTCTTTTTCTGTCTACTCTATGCAGGGGTGGGGGGAAGGTAGGAGTCTGAGTAATGAAACACCCAGCAATTCCCAAAGTCAAATGACACTGCAGTACAGGTCTGAGGCTATGTTAAGAATAGATGTTATACATGAAATTGTAGGGAAGAAAAAAAGTCATTATTAAAAGAGATATATACTGCCAGAGCGAGCAGATCATTTTAGTGTCAGAACCTAAGGAGACTTTTTTCCTATAATTATCTCATTCACTTTCTTGTCAAAGCAAGAGTTTGTATTGCAGAGACATAGGTTCTTCCAGTATAACTGATACACTCGTGGATCATATAACGTACTTCCTTTCTTCCTTCCTTCTTTTCTTCTTTCCTTCCTTTCATCATTTAACTTTAAAGGCTTACTGTTGATGTAAATGTTTGAGAATCCTTAAATGCTGAAGTTGGAAGGACTTTTGCGTCCAACAAATATCATTTTAATATTTCTCAGATGAGAAAATTAAGTCCGAAAGGGATGAAGTGACCTTTCCAGAACAACAGAGCAAATCCGTATCAGAGCCAGGACGAGAACCACAGTTCCAATTCCCACTCCTACACCACATGGCCACTGCCCCATGTCTGTGGTCTTAGCCTAATGATATTACTTCCTTCAGACTATCAGCCAACAAATATTATTTAATCCAAATGCTGGTTAATTCCTTCGCATTCATTTATGTGACACCTATTTGAGTACTTTCTACATGTCACTGTCCTAAAGGCAGGAGAGAAATTAGCAAGATAGGTCAACCATTCACAGAGGAGGGAGAGAAACAGACAAGAAGCAAGTAAACATATAAAGAAGATAATTTCAGGTCGTAATAAATGTTATGAAGATGATACAATAATTAATGTGGCAGAGTGTCTGGGACTGAAAGAGGCTACATGAGAAAGAGTATCAGGAAAGGCTTCTCTGAGCAAGTGACGTTTGTGGTAAAACCTGAAATACAAGTAGGAGTTAGTCAACTAAAGATCTAGATGAACAGCATTTCAAGCAGAGAAGAAAATAAGTGCAAAATCCCTGAGGCAGGGGTTCTAGTTCCAGGTAAGATGGAGTAAGTACATTCCATCCTCTCTCTCTCTCCCTCCCACTAGATGTGGCTAGAAAGTATGGTGTTTTAATTTAAACAGTAGAAGGCAAATTGAAGAAGACCTGAATGTGAGGTACCACCAAGTCAGCTGTGAGTTTCCTTTTCGTTTTTTCTTGTGTCCCAGGCTGGTTTCAAGACATTTTGATATCTGAAGCTGGGCACTGGGTGTAGAAAAAGAGATATCCAGAAGAAGCCCTCTAGCTCTGGCCTCAGGAGAGGGAAAGGTAACTCCTAAGGCTAAAGGAGAATGGAAAAATTGTTTGGAGCTGTTCACTTCTCTGTCCTCTCATGCACCAACCCCAAGGTCATCCCATAATGGCAAAAGCAGAAACAACAGTGACAGTAAAAAGCAGCCAAGCCTATAGATGCATAACATTCCGAGGAAAGGAACCTTCCTCTATGATCAGAGGGGTTGTGATCCCAAGGAGGTGGGGAGAACACCTATTGCTTCTTTTCTCTCTGTCCTCCCACCATATGGCCCCTGACATAGGTGCAGCTGCCGTAAGTCCACTGCTGTGTTGTACCTGAGGGCCTGAAGATCAAACCAGAAAGCACCAGGGACCTCGAAAGTACTGGAGATCATGGAAAAGGAGACAGAAAGAACTCTCCTTTCATAAAAAAGGAAAAGCAAATGATTCAAACATGCAAAAAGATGTTCAATCTTGTTAATAGTGAGAGAAACATGAATTCAAACAATGCTGAGATATCATTTCTCACCTATCATTTGCCACCTATTTGGAAAAAAAAAATCCAAAAGATTGACAACACATTCTGTATTGAAACTTTGAGGAAACTGATCCTTCCATTCCTTAATAATGAGAAGGCAAAATGGTACAACCTGTAGAGAGGAGAACTAGCAATATCTCAAAAATTTTCATTTTCTTTTTGACCCAGAAATCCCACTTTCAAGTATCTATCCCAAAATAACACTTATGAAATATGAAGAGTTGTATCCATACTTTGCAAGTATAAACTGGCATTATTTGTTATGGCAGAAAACTGGAAACAACCCAAATGCTTAACAGTAGGTAGCTGGCTGCATAAATAATAGTACATACCTGCAGTAGAGTTCTCTAAGTTGTGAAAATGTTATGACGTGATCTCTAAGATGTAACAATGAGTAAGAAAGCAAAGCAAAACAAAGTCATTTTAATAAACTTCTGTTTAAATACATACATACTTACATATAGATTATATAGAATGCTTATATACATTTAAAACAGATTGTTACCTATTGGGGAGGGAGAAAACAGGGTAAAGGGGATAAGGTGAGAAACTAGACTTTTTTTTTTTTAATATTTTATTTAGGGGATCCCTGGGTGGCTCAGTGGTTTAGCTCCTGCCTTCGGCCCAGGGCGTGATCCTAGAGGCCCAGGATCGAGTCCCACATCGGGCTCCCTGCATGGAGCCTGTTTCTCCCTCTGCCTGTGTCTCTGCCTCTCTCTCTCTCTCTCTCTCTCTTTCTCTCTCTCTCTGTGTCTCTCATGAATAAATAAATAAAATCTTTAAAAAATAATAAAAAATAAAAATAAAATATTTTATTTAAATTCAATTTGCCAACATATAACATCCAGTGCTCATCCCATCAAATGCCCTCCTTAGTGCCCATCACCCAATTACCCCATCTATCCCCCCACCTGCCTCCCCTTCTGCAACTCTTTGTTTGTTTCCCAGAGTTAGGAATCTCTCATGATTTGTCTTCCTCTCTAATTTCTCCCTGCTCAGTTTTCCTCCTTTCCCTTATAGTCCCTTTCACTATTTTTTATATTCCACACATGAGTAAAACCATATGATAATTGCTTTTCTTTGATTGACTTATTTCACTCATCAGAACACCCTCCAGTTTCATCCATGTCAAAGCAAATGGTGGGAACTCATCCTTTCTGATGACTGAGTAATTCCATTGTGTGTGTGTATATATATGTGTGTGTGTATATATATACACAATTTATCCATTCATATGTCAAAGGATATTGTGGCTCTTTCCACAATGTCCTTTGTGGACATTGTGGAATTGTGGACATTGTGCTATGAACATTGGGTTGTAGGTGTTCCGGTGTTTCACTACATCAGTATCTTTGGGATATATACCCAGTAGTGCAATTGCTGGGTCATAGGGTTGCTCTGTTTTTAAGTTCTTGAGGGACCTCCCCACTGTTTTCCAGAGTGGCTGTACCGGCTTGCGTTCCCACCAACAGTGTGCGAGGGTTCCCCTTTCTCCACATCCTCAGCAATATTTGTTGTTTCCTGTCTTGTTAATTTTAGCCATTCTCATTGGTGTAAAGTGGTATCTCACTGTAGTTTTGATTTGTATTTCCCTGAGGCAAGTGATGTGGAGCATTTTTTCATGTGCTTATTGGCCACGTGTAGGTCTTCTTTGGAGAAATGTTTGTTCATGTCTTCTGCCCATTTCATGACTGGATTGTTTGTTTCTTGGGTGCTGAGTTTGATAAGTTTTTTTATCAATCTTGGATACTAGTCCTTTATCTGATAGGTCATTTGCAAATATCTTCTTCCATTCTGTAGGTTGTCTTTTAGTTTTGTTGACTGTTTCCTTTGTTGTGCAGAAGCTTCTTATCTTGATGAACTCCCAATAGTTCATTTCTGCTTTTGTTTCCTTGCCTTCATAGATGTGTCTTGCAAGAAGTTCTTGTGGCCAAGTTCAAAAAGGTTGTTGCCTGTGTTCTCCTCTAGTATTTTGATAGATTCGTGCTTCACATTTAGATCTTTGAACCATTTTGAGTTTATCTTTGGTATGGTATAAAAGAATGGTCCAGTTTCATTCTTCTGCATGTGGCTATTTTCCCAACACCATTTGTTGAAGAAACTGTTTTTGAGAAACTAGACTTCTGAAGATAATTTGTTTTGTAGCTTTGACTTCCAGCCACATAGATATTCAAATGATTAACTAGCAAAAATAAAATTACTCCCAAAGAAATAGAAATAAAATAAAACAAAAGCTAACAGTATATTGGAAGAAATTATTTCATATGACTTTATTCTTTAAAAGGATTTTATTTATTTGAGAGAGAGAGAAAGACAGCAAGAGAAAGCAAGATTGGGGCTGGTGGTAGGGAGAGAACCACATTCCTACTGAGCAAAGAGCCCAATGTTCTACAAGGGACTCGATCCCAGGACCCTGAGACCATGACCTGAGCCAAAGGCAGATGCTTAACCAACTGAGCTACCCAGGTGCCCCTCATATGACTTTAAAACATAACAATTTGACTGTATATTCCTAGTAGGGAAAAAGAACTGCAAAAAATATCTTAAACTATTTTTAGTACTCATATTGTTAGCAATACTATTGCTATTATTATTCTGAAACTATTATACTCATGGGAGAATAAAGCAAATACATAACTGTTAATGTTGCTAGGAACCAGGATTTTCAAAATAGGAGAAAATAAAATCAAATACATAAACCAAAAAGTCAAGTAATACCCTATAATAGAATATTTTGAATTAGTTTGATCTCATAATGTCTTTTTTCTTTAAAATAAACAAAAAGCATCTCTAAGCTCTTTCCACTGAAAAGTTCTAGAAACCATAAACCCAATAGTAATAAGCACTTCTCAACTTCAGAGTGTGGCCTCTAAATATCATTTCCTTGGAGAAATGGGTGACTCTAGGAGGGGCAAGAAATATAAAGGACTGCCTGGATATCTTGTCATAATAAAAAGCAAGGAAGCAACACACACAAAAAAAAGTCTAGTATGAAGTCAAAGAAGGGACTCATAGTGAAAAAGAGCCCCCTGGCCAAAGTTGAGATAATCTGAACATCATAAAGAATAGTAACTATAGTAATTGATTAAAAGTGTGTGTGGGGGGGAGGGTATGGGTAAACTAGGTGATGGGGATTAAGGAATGCACTTGTGATGAGCATCAGGTGATGTACGGAAGTGCTGAATCACTATATTACACACCTGAAACTAATATTACACTGTATGCTAACTGACTAGAATTTAAATAAAAACTAAAAAAAAAAAAAAAAAAGGTTCAGCTCATGAAGCTGAACCCTGCCTTACCTGAGATGGTATACAACCAGGCACTACTCAAGCTACTGAAATGTCAGCTTCTCTCTCCTCCCAGATTTTTACTCTGAATATTAGCAAAAGAGGTGAGGTGGAGAATAATGATTGTCCCTTTTAGAATCACCGTCTTGATACTGCTCCTTTAAGCTGCTTGTTCCCTGGCCACTCCTCTCTCCACAAAGGTGGTGGGAGGAGGTCTGGGGAAAGGGCCCCTTACTTCTCTTTGTGAATCTACCTAGAACCTACAGGATTGGGGATGGAAAGATGCAAAAGAGCCTTTCGGTCTGGTCTGCCATTCACGAAGGGACTAAATTTGCCTTTAAATTTATTTCCAAATGAGGTTATGCATAAAGATAGGAAGATAGGCTGGCAGGACTAGAAAATATTGACATTCATCTTGTAAGCTTTAGGCTTACATCTTAATTTCTAAGCTATAGTGTCCAGAGTATGCAATTTCTATACTGTGTAATTACCCCATGAGGGCACAGTTTTACTGCTTGTACTTTTGTGTGTGTTGCAAAGCACTAATTTGTTACATGTAAACGTTTAAAGCATACCACAATATTTTGCAATCATATTTTGTAATTTCCTTATTTTTTAATATAGTAGTAGCCACAAAAAATGAAAGGGGCCCTGGCCTCTCTTGATGTTGAAAAGCCTTGAGAAGAGGAGGAGGAGGTGGAGGTGTGTAGTAATAACGGCCCCCAAAACAGCATCCACTGAGCACTTTTATGTGCTAGGCACTGCCAGGTGTCCTAATCTAACTCAAAGTAATTGCACATTAATTAACATGCACTAATTCATTTAATCCTCACCTATGTGGTGGGTATTATCTCCATCTTACAATAAGAAAATTGAGGCACACAACAAGCACATGAGAAAATGCTCCACATCACTTGCCATCAGAGAAATACAAATCAAAACCACAATGAGATCCCACCTCACACCAGTGAGAATGGGGAAAATTAACAAGGCAGGAAACAACAAATGTTGGAGAGGATGTGGAGAAAGGGAACCCTCTTGCACTGTTGGTGGGAATGTGAACTGGTGCAGCCACTCTGGAAAACTGTGTGGAGGTTCCTCAAAGAGTTAAAAATAGAGCTACCCTACGACCCAGCAATTGCACTTCTGGGGATTTATCCCAAAGATATAAATGCAGTGAAACGCTGGGACACCTGCACCCCGATGTTTATAGCAGCAATGTCCACAATAGCCAAACTGTGGAAGGAGCCTTGTTGTCCATCGAAAGATGAATGGATAAGAAAGATGTGGTCTATGTATACAATGGAATATTACTCAGCCATTAGAAATGACAAATACCCACCATTTGCTTCGATGTGGATGGAACTGGAGGGTATTGTGCTGAGTGAAATAAGTCAATCGGAGAAGGAAAAACATTATATGGTCTCATTCATTTCGGGAATATAAAAAATAGTGAAAGGGAATAAAGGGGAAAGGAGAAAAAATGAGTGGGAAATATCAGAAAGGGAGACAGAACATGAGAGACTCCTAACTCTGGGAAATGAACAAGGATGGGCGGGGGGTGGGGGTGACTGGCTGACAGGCACTGAGGGGGGCACTTGATGGGATGAGCACTGGGTGTTATTCTATATGTTGGCAAATTGAACACCAATAAAAAATAAATTAAAAAAAAAGAAAATTGAGGCACAGCTGATAAGTAGCTATGTGTCAAATTTTACTGAAGGGTTAAAAGAAGCAAAAGGAAACTAGAGAGTATGAGGGAAATTGTATAAACTATAGATACTAAAAATGACTTTTTGTGATTAAAGAAAAAAGCACCTAAAAGGCTAAACCCTTCATAAAGAGAGCTTACTTTTTGGAAGACCCCCAGATCCTAACCTTGTCTCTGGATCCTCGTATTCTCAAATGGGAGCATCCCTTTCCTCTCAGCCTCTGTCTGGAAAATTTCACCGTTCTTCACAAGGGCTGCTGTTGTCCCAGGGCCATCTCTTTTCCCCAGCCAGGTTATGTGTTCACCAGAGGTGAAATATCTCTAAGTCTGAATTACTTAGTCTAGAATAACAATCAGAGATTTGTCAGGGGCAGGGGTAGTAGTGGAGGGAGTTGTTGGTACTCCAGGTGTCTTGTCCTCTTTGGTGTCTGACACAATAGCTGACAGCTAAAGATCTTATTCTATCTTAGCCTGTCAATAACTGTTGTATCTACGTGTATCTTCCAAAGATTAACATTAACTGTCCAAAGCAGTTAAGCCTAAACCAATCCATAAGGATATACAATATCATCCCTGAATACTGCATGATTTGTAATTGTGTCTTTCTCTACAGTGGAGTCAGTGTTTTAGATTACTATGATTTGTTTGTTTCACTGTCCCCCTCCCTTCAAATTGGGTTCCCCTGGGCAGACCATCTTTCTCTGCATAAGCGCCTGGGAGATAGGAGCTAAGTGGGTGAGGATACAAAGGCTTAGGTCTTCCAGCTCGACTGCAATGTCAGTAAGGTTGTCTTTTTTTTTTATTTTTATTTTTTAACACTTCCTTTACATTCCAAGTGATCAATAAAAGACTGTGGTTGATAGTCTTTGGTCACATTTTACCCTAGCACCAAAGCATTCACAGAGTTCCCTGAGGGCCTGGCAGTTATTAAACACTGTATAACTACTTTCCTTGAGTCAAGTACCAGGACCTGGCCCTCACCCAGCTAACAAGTGAGGAATCTCATGTTAATGTTTCATTACAGTAAACATTACTTGGGACTGGCCCCAAGCAAAGGGATAATTTGGTGATGATAAACAATTCAAAGTAAGTTTTTAGAATGAAAGCAAGTCTCTATGAATTATTCCCTATGCCCAGAATAACAAGTTAAGTTATCCAAAGCACTTTTATACATACTACATGATTTCAATCTCATAATAACACAGAAAGGTCGTTAGATTTGGCAAGATTACCTACATTCAAACCAGGAAATTGAGACTTGTGAGTTTAAGTGATTGGGCAAGGTCACCCAGCTAATCACAGAGCAAAGCTTGTTTTCTGACAACCTAGTCCAACTCTTGCCAAAGCACTGACGTTTGCCTTCTTTTTATCTGTACAACATTTCATAGTTATTCCCCTTAATGTACAGTTTTATAGGCATCTTTTTAAACTCATTTAATTCCTGTGATAGTTAATTTTACTGTCAACCAGTGTTTTACCAGCTATTTAAGCTGGGCTAAGGGATGCTCAGATAGCTGGTAAAACACTATTTCTGGGTGTATTTGTGAAGGTGTTTTTTAAGAGAGATTAGCATTTGATTGGTGAAATAAGTACAGCAGATGGCCTTCCTCAATGTGGGTGAGATCATTCAATCCATTGTGGACCAAAATGGAATAAAAAGGTGGAGGAAGAGCAAATTTACTCTCCCTGTGAGCTGCGATATCTGTTTTATCCTGTCCGTGGACATCAGCACTCCTGGATTTCAGGCCTTTGGACTTGAACTCTTGAACTGGGACTTACACCATCACCCTCTCTCTGCCACCTCCCCTTGATGGATTCAGTGTTGTGTTAATCAAGAATACAAGTTTGAAATCCTTGAATGATCTCTGGAACAAAAGTGCTCAAATGGAAAGAGACAAAAGTTCTTCATGTAAGCCAGGAAGCAGCAATTATTCTAGTTATCATTATTAACTTAGATATAATACCAAAACCACAAGTAACTGAAGAAAAAAATTTGATAAATTGGGCTTCATCAAATTAAAAATTTCCTGTGCTTCAAAGGACACTATTTTAAAAAATGAAAAGATAACCCATAGATAGGAGAAAGTACTTGCAAATCACTTATCTGATAAGGGACTTATATTGAGAATATATAAAGAACTCTCAAAATTGACAATAAAAAGACAAATCAATTAAAATATGGACAAATGACTTTAATACACAATTCTCCAAAGAAGATATACTAATGGCATATAAACACATAAAAAGATGTTTTACATCATTAGCCATCAGGGAAACACAAATCAAAATCATAATGAGATACCACTACACAGTTAACTGGAATGGCTATAATCGAGTGCTAACAAGAATGTAAAGAAATTTGAATCCTCATACATTGATGGTAGGAATGTAAAATGGTGCAACTTCCTTGGATAACACTCTGGCAGTTCCTCTAAAGTTAAACATAGAATTACCATATGACTCCATAATTCCACTCCTAGGTATACACTTGAAATAATTAAAAACACATGTCCACACAGAAGTTTGTCCACAATGTTCACAGCAACATTGAAAGTAATTAACATTGAAAGTAATTAAAACTTTAGAAAGACTATACAACAATTGATGCCTGGATAGGCAAAATATGGTATATCCATAGTATGGCATAATATTCAGCCATAAAAGAGAAGTGAGGGCACCTGGTGGGTTGGTTGGTTAAGCATCTAACTCTTGATTTTGGCTCAGGCTATGATCTCTGGATCATGAGACTGAGCCCTACAGCCGGTTCCACACTCAGCAGGGAGTCTGCTTGAGATTTTTTTCCTCTCCCTCTGCCCCTCTCCTGTGTGTGCAGATGCTCTTGTGCTCTCTCCCATACTCTTTCTAAAATAAATAAATAAATCTAAGAAAAAGAGAGAGAGAGAAATGGAGTACTGATATATGCTATAAATGGATGAAAACATTATGCTTAGCATAAGAAGTCAGACACAAAAGATCGCATATTGTATAATTCCATTTATAGTAATGTCCACCATAGGCAAATCCATGAAGACAGAGAGTACATTAGTGGTTGCCAGAGGCTGGAAGGAGAAAGCAAAGATAAGTGAGTGCTAATGAATACAGGTTTGGGGTAAGGGATGATGATAATATTCTGAAATTAGATAAGTGGGATGATTGCATACTTTGTACATATATTTAAAAATCACCAAAAAAAAATCACTGAATTTGAATTCACACTTGAAAAGAGTGGATACATAGTATGTGAATTATATATCAATTTTTTAAAAAAGCATAACTTCTGGCTTCTCGTAGTACTACATTAAATAGAAAACAATCAAATCACTTAATTCAGGGCACCTGAGTCCATCATCAGACCCAAAGAAGAAAAGCACAATGCTCAGACAATGACTAGGAAGACCAAAACATATTCTACTAGCACTATGTCAGACTCTAGGGAAATGGAATTCACATTTTATACTATGACTAGCCCCATAGTGAAACTGTGGCCTTAGGATCAAGCTGGTCATATTTGTCATTTAACTCCCCCCCCCCCAATTGCCATCTTTCAGGTGTCTCTTTTGCAGTATCAGAAAGAAGGAAGGTCAAATTTATGACTCCTCCTCAGATAACTAAATGCAAGTCAATTCAAAACATTTTATTGAGTACCTTGGAAGTACCAGACACTTGTTAGCTCCAGGGAATCAGCTGTGATCAGTATGGATGCTCTCCTCCCCTGATGAAACTTAAATTCTAACATAAGAAACAAATAATAATAATAATAAAATAAAAGCTTTTTCTTCAATGGCTCAGTCTATTTCCGATCCATTCAGTGGCCTTTTCTGAATTGCTTTGCTTTCTGGAGAGGTGGGGTTAACCTCTGAATTATATCCACCAGGCTGCCTTCTACTGGCAGGAAATCAGGAAGCAGGAAGAAAGAGATCAGGGTACTTCTGCCCGTCTTCCCCTGCCATAGCCCCACAGTCTGGTAATAGATTTCAATTACTACATCTCCTGTAGGACAGACCTTCCTCCACAGTGCCAGATCTCACCGGAAACTCTACTTCTCCTTTTGTCTTTTTGTACTGAAGCATATGTAGTAGATTATCTGCAAAGATGGCCACTAGGATGCCTGGTGGCTTAGTCAGTTAAGCATCCAACTCTTGATTTTGGCTTGGGTCATGATCTCAGGGTGGTGAGACCAGGCACTGTGTCAGACTCTGTACTCAGCAGGAAGTCGGCTTGGGAGTCTCTCTCACCTTCTCTCTTCTACTCCTTCCCCCTGCTCAAGCATGTACGTGTGCATGCGCTCTCTTGCTCTGTCAAATAAATAATAAAAAAAAAAGATGGTTACTAATGATTCATCTCAACTCTATATGCAACTGATGCTCCTCCCTTAAAAGGTAATATCTAGGGACACCTGTGTGGCTCAGAGGCTGGGCATCTGCCTTCAGTTCAGGGCATGATCCCAGAATGCCGAGATCAAGTCCCACATTGGGCTCCCTGCATTGAGCCTGCTTCTCTCTCTGCCCATGTCTCTGCATCTCTCTTTCTCTCTGTGTCTCTCATGAATAAATAAGTAAAATCTTTAAAAAAAAAAAGGGTAATATCTATTTCACCTCCCCTTGAAGCTGGATTTGCCTTATGACTTGCTTTGACCAATAGAATGTGGTAAATGGGATGCTTGGTCAGTTCTGTGACAACTTTTTAAAAGGCCTGAAAGTTTCCACTTTGACTTTTTTTGGGATCTAGCCACCTATTAACAGTTCACCCTAACTTATTAAATGAGAGGTCACATGGAAAGAAAGACAAACCCAACTCTCCCCTTGCCATTCCAGCCACTCCAGAAGAGGCACCAGGTGTATAAATGAACCCACCCTGGATCCTCATCCAGCACCAGCTGAGTTGCTCTAGAGAACTCCACCAAGTGCAGAGTGGGCATATGCCATGTCCACCAAGCCCTGCTCAAATTGAAGAATTGTGAGCAAGTAAATGGTGGTTGTTTTTTTAAGACACTAAGTTGTGGGGAGGTTTGTTACACAGCAATAAATAATTGAAACTGATAGTAATGACTCCTCACAGTGCTACTTCCAAGTGCTTTGATGTCCTTATTAATAGTCTTAACCCTGACCTTGCATCCATAAATAGTTTGTTTGCTTCATTCTCTTCAAATAGACGCTTTTGCGTTGTTTTCTGTTCTAAGTTCTGTGACCCTGCCTAATACGAGTGAATAAATAGACAATCACAGATTCTTGTTGGTATCAGGATGAAAATAAGCAGGCTGCTCTGAGAAAGAATGACAGAATAAGGAATTCTTCCCATTAGGCTGAATATTTTAAGTCGAAAAACAAACAAACAATGGGAATAGCTCCCTTTTGGCCAGGCCTGCCTTCTATCATCCAATGTATTTGATAGTACCATTTGGAGGGATGTGATCCATACTGACCAAGAACAGGACTGAAAAATGGGAGCGATGTGAAAAGAGACTTTTATACAAGGTAGGAAAGCATAGGTTTACCTTGGTTAGAGCTACTTTGAAATTAAGGCAACATATTTTTATCAATACAATTGGCAAAAATTCAAAAGAGCAATAGCATCTAGTGCTAGTGAAGACATGACAAAATGGGCTTTTCAATATGTTGCTTAGTGAGAGTGAGAACTGCTGTAATCTCTTTGGTATATAATCTGCCAATATCCAATTAAATAAAAAACACTTATCCTTCCCTGTTCCTACTTTTGAGATCTAAACACCATATGCAAAGATAGATGTATAGAGATATATTTTATTGTAACATTGTTTATAGTGGCAAAAACCAAAAATAGAAACAACCTAACTAGCCATCGCTAGGCAAATGGTTCGATAAATTACAGTCTATTCATATTGAGGAATTACACCAGTATTTAAAAGAATGAGTCATATCTATATTTATTGAGCTGGAGGGATATCCATGATGCATTATCAAATAGGTATTATATTATATTTTATTTTTTAAAGATTTACTTAGTTGAGAGAGAGAGAAAGCCAGGAGAGGGGGAGAGAGAGAGAATCTCAAGCAGACTCTCCATCAAGTGCAGAGCCCAATGCGGGGCTCAATCCCATGACCCTGAGATCATGACCTGAGCCAAATCAGGAGTGTATGCCCCACCTACGGAGCCACCAAGGCACCCCTCAAACAGGTATTTTAAAAAGCAAGCACTGTGTATAGCACGATCCTAAAGCAAAGCCTGCATATGTACACACATATTTTTATTTATATTTATAAGCATGGAGAAAGTGTGAAAAAGTACCTATCAAGTTTTTAACAGGATTGCCATACTGGGGTGAAAATAAATGGGAAAGGATAAACTTTTCCTTATGCATTTTTGGATTGTTTCACTTGTTGAAAAAGGTGTTTATAACTTTTATTTATAATTCCCTTGTTCCCACCCTTCCTTCCACCTCAGGCAACAATAGTTTCTCATTTATTTCACCTTTGATTAATTTTGCCTATTCTAGAATTTTATACAAATGGAGTCATAACTTTTTGTGCCTGGCCTCTTTCATTTGCTATCATGTCTGTGAGATTCATCCAGGTTGTTCTATATATTTATAGTTTATTCCTTTCTATTGCAAAATCATGTTCCATTCAAATGATACAACACAACTTGTTTGTCCATATTCTATCAACTGGGCACTTGCATTATTTCTAGATTTTGGCTATTCTGAATAAAGCTGCTATGAACGAATTCCTACATGAGAATTTTGATATAATTTCCATTGCTCTTGGATAATTACCTAGGAGTTGAATTGCTAGGTCAAGGGATATATACATGAGGATATATGAACATCTTTTACTTCTGTTATTTAAAAAAAAACTAATAAAACATTTCAAAGAAAAAAATTGGAAGAAAGAGAATGAGTCTGTATCTTAAAAAGATAATAATATTTGCTATCTTTTTCCTATTCCCTCCCTTCCCAATAGGTGTCTGGGTATATCAGATCTTAGGCTTCCCAGGCCAGGTCAATGACCCACCACTCTTTAGGGTAAATTATCAAAGATGGGGAAATTTTAAAGTAATTTTTAAAAAATTTTTAGTTATTTATGAGAGTCACAGAGAGAGAGAGAGAGAAAGGCAGAGACACAGGCAGAGGGAGAAGCAGGCTCCATGCAGGGAGCCCGACGTGGGACTCGATCCCAGGTCTCCAGGATCGCGCCCTGGGCCAAAGGCAGGCCCTAAACTGCTGCGCCACGCAGGGATCCCAGATGGGGAAATTTTAATGTTATACCTGCTCAACAAGAACTATGATTAGATACTACTCATCAGAAACCATAAAAACTGCTAACACCTAGGAAATCAGCTTCCACAGTTAGAGATCACTCATGATACTTCTATAACAAGGTGTCAGCAGAATAGATAGTTAGCATTAAAAAAAGAAAAAGAAAAGAGGATGTTCTGAAACTAGTCAAATTAACACATGAGAGTAGAATGAGAGTAGAGGGGACACCTGGGTGGCTCAGCAGTTGAGCATCTGCCTTCAGCTCAGGGTGTGATCCTGGGATACAAGACCGAGTCCCACCATCAGGCTCCCTATGAGGAGCCTGCTTCCTCCCTCTGCCTATGACTCTGCCTCTCTCTATGTGTGTCTCTCGTGAATAAATAAATAAATCTAAAAAAAAATGAGAGTAGTAGAAATAACCTCACAGCAAGGAAGGTGAAACTGTGAAACAAACTATAGTAATTTTCAGATCTAAACTGAAAGCCCAAGATGCTATAATAATCCACTCAATACCACAAAGACCTATCCTTGGGAAGCACTGGCTGGAATATACATATATTTCTAAATGTTAAAAAAAAAGGGACTGCCATGCTTCCAATGACAGATTTTAGGGGTACTTTCTGGGCGCATGGTTCCCACCCCAACACCCTTTTTTCTCAGAACTGGCCTTGAGTTTACCCCACATGAGGGTAACCATATCGGTCTTTCTCCAGGATAACAGTGGTTTGGACCAGGGATGGACTTCTGATAGGTTAAGTTTGGATTCTAAATGCCATGAAAAGCTGTTGAAGTATTCAGTGCAAATAGTAACATGGCCCAACTTATGATTTGATCAAGGAGGAACAAATTAAGAAACCTTTAGTTCACATGAGAGATGGTTATGGTTGGCATTGGCAGTGGAGAAGGAACAAAGTAAGTTCTAAAGAGCCCATCAATATCTGCAAACTGGGGAGAGGAACAAAAGGTAATGAGACTGAAATGTAGGAAAGACAGGAAAGACAAGAAGACTGTGGAGTCTTGAATGCTAAGAGAGCAGGAGTTTCTATCTAGAATATTCTTTCTCTCTCTTACCTCATTAACTCAGAATTATCTTTCCACCTTCACCTTACATGTCACTTTCCCAGAGAGGATTTTCCTGGGAATGAAATATGAATGAAATACCACTTCCACATTCTCTCATACCACCCCATTCTTTTCTTCTTGTAGCTTTCATCATAGTTTGAAGTCATAGATTTGGGGGAAGGTTTATTTGCTATACACCTCTCTCTTCCCTCATTGCAAAATTCACAAGAATAGGAATTTTGCCTGTTTTTCAAAGTATAATTCTTGGCAATGAGTTAAGTGTCCAAATATAAGTTTATTGAAAGATTTAATGAACCTGCTTAAACACCCTCATATCATCCATGATTTGTGCATACAGTTTAATGATGATAATAGATCGGGGTGCCTGGGTGGCTCAGCGGTTGAGCATCTGCCTTTGACTCAGGGTGTGATCCTGAGGTCCAGGATCGAGTTCTGCATCGGGCTCCTTGCAGGGAGCCTGCTTCTCCCTCTATGTCTCTGCTTCTCTCTCTGTGTTGCTCATGAATAAATAAATAAAATTAAAAAAAAAACAATGATAATAAATCTTATTTAATGAGTCCTTGTTACATGTCAAGCAATTTAGTGGGTCGTCTCATTCATTCCTTACAACACCATGAGTCAGGGGCCCTTATTAGCCCCATTTTCCCAATGAGGGAGCCAAGACCTGAGAGGCCAACTAATTTAGCCAACATTCCAGAGCTACACGATGTGAACCAAGGTCCTACTGATACCACAGCCAGTGCTCTGACCTTTACCCCACATTACACTGCCTCCTTAAACATCTTGCTGAGGTTTTTGTTTGTATGTCTATCTTCCATATTAGACTAGAAGGTCTATAGGTAACACAGGTTTTAGACATCTGTTTAACCCCACTGCACATTGCTGGTGCCCAACAAACATTGAGTGTTGACTCTTTCTTAACAAGAAAACATGCTTTATTCTAATGGACACCCCCCACCCCCACCCCCGTTTTTAGCCCATTCATTTGCTTATAAAAAGCAGGAGTCAGGGTGCCTGGGTGGCTCAGTTGGTTGAATGTCCAACTAACTGTTTCAGCTCAGGTCATGGTCTCAGGGCCCTGGGGTTGAGCCCCACATAGGGCTCCACGCTCAGAGTATAGTTTGCTTGTCCCTCTTCCTCCCTTTCTGCACCTCCTCTTCCCTCTGCTTGCACACACGCTCTCTCTTCCCTCTCTCAAATAAATAAATAAAATCTTGAAAAAAAAAAACAAACAAACAGTGGTCTGTCCATCAGACCCCTTTGATGTCTATTTCAGTGAGCTCTTCCTCTAGAGTACAATTCTTTTGATGAACTGATGAAATTCAAGGACTAGCAGAGCCTCTGTGTGAACTCTGGACAACCTGTGGGCTTTCCCAAGATACTTGTCCTTATCCAGAAAGACCCTGCCTCAGAAACCCACCAGGACATCCTTTCTGATATCCACACCATTCACCCCTGCATGTGATTTGACAATGCAGGAACAGTTCCCACAGTCACAAGCTGCCTCGTTGCTTTAATGACTGTACTTTGACTTCCTGTGAATAGAGTTTTCAGAGACCTAGACACTAGGAGCAGCATATCTACTCTGGACTCACCTATAGTCAAGAGACAGAGGGAGACAGAGCATCCTAGGAGGCAGGGAAATGATTCTAAGAGCACTTCTACCTCCATCTCACCTTTGGCCAGTGTCTGCACATTCTTGAAGAAGGACTGTGAATGTGTTAGCCCTTTGGAGCACCTACCAGGCTTTCTGAGTAGGTCCACCTGAGCCCTGCTGACAGATCTGAAAGGAAACAGAATCTCAGCCAAGAGAGCCCAACCATCAGCAGAACAGAGTTAGCAAGAGTGTGTCCTGCTACCAGTTTACCTGCTGCATAATGCTGCAATCCGCTTAATCCCTTCTTTCTTCATTGTTTCTTTTTCTTATTAGCACTCATGGTATTTTTTTTTTCTTTTGCTGTCCCCAACTCAATTTTGTGTAATTTAGACCTTAAAGAGAAAAAAGGGTGTCAGACCCAGAAAGGGCATGGTGTCATCTAACTCAGGGCATCCTAAACCCTGGCAAAATCACTTAAGAGATTTTTGAAAAATACAGATTTCTTTGACCTACCATTGTAAATAACTGGTGCTTTTGTCTGCCAAGGCATGGTTTTCTTCAGAGTATCTCCAGAGCACTCTTTTCCCCCCACTTTGTGTGGTTCTCCTAGGTCTACCAATTCTGTAATTTACACTTTTCCAGAGGTGATTGGTCCCATGATAGATACATGATTCAATCTGGGCCAATCAGAGTCCTTCCCTGTGTTATTAGACTTTGTGGATGAAAGACCAAAGTGTCTCTTCACCCTTGGTTGTCTAATTGAAAAAATGGAACCCATTCTCTGCAAAGTGGTACCTCTATTCCTGCCAAGTAGGGGAAATTTATCTGCAATAAAGGATAATGAGCATCAGAAAGAGTTCTGACAGTATTTGCTAAGATCCTAAGGCAAATTTTATCTCTGAACTCCCTAGTCTCCTGTGTCCTGCATAAGCTCTTTTGAGTTTCTGTCACTTGTGACCAAAAGTATAGAAAATAATATACCAGTGAATCAGAAACTCATGGAGCAGGACAAAAAAACCTTGACGTTTTTAAAGATGTCAGGGAATTTCTGATGTGTGGCTAGGTTTAGGATATTCTGGTAAAACAATACTTCAGTTAATAAGAAAAAAAAAAGCTGAGATCCACATAAGTGTTTTGATAACAATAATGAAATAGAATTTAGTGAGCACTTCCTACATGTAGGACCCAGTGTGAACTGAGGTATATATGTTATTTTATTTGTTCCTCATTTTACTTTCAGTTTACTATGTCTACTACATCTATTTGTGGTATACTCTGTGGTTTTATCTACAATTGTATATCCACCACCTAGCACAGTGCCTGGAACATAGCAGGATCTTACTAAATACTTGTTGACAACTGAATACTTTTACAGAGTAATACAATTACTAGTAATAGTGTATTAGCAATAATAGTGGTAATAGCAGAATAGCTAATGTTTATTGAGTGTATACAGTATTGTTCTAGATTCTTTTTAAACATTATCTTTTTAAAATTGTCTGAAAAGGCCTTTGCAGGTTTCTATTATTGTCCATTATGATGAGAAACTGAATCACAGAGGTGTCAAATAATTTCCCCAAGGTCACACAGGTAGTGAGTAGCAATATTAAGATTCAAACCCAGGCAATCTGGTCCCAAAGTCTAGTTCGTAATCACTGTGGTGTATGGGTTTAACTAGTTTATCCAAAATGACCAAGCCACTGAACAGCAGATGCAGTTTGAGCTTAGGTTTGTCTGAATTCAGAATCTACTCTCTAACCATTACTTTATACCTCCTTTCTGGCAGTACATGATAGTCCTCAGCTATGGTGCCCCTGGGGTTATGCAATGTATAATCTGCATGGCTCTTGTGGCAACTTTCATATGATTAGAAACCAAGTATCTCAACTACTAGAGAGGAATAGTCAGGTGTGACCAAAAACAGGACTCACTGAGCCAAATACTGAAACCAAGGTAGAACTGTTTGCCTGTCCTGTCAATTTGGTTATTGCAGGAAGCAAAAGCCAAGGGGGAATTAGAAGTGTAAGAGATTAACTGGGGAAAACACCTATGAAGAATAAAGGCAAGAGAGAGCAAGACTAGGTGGGGACAGCCTCAGACCTCAAGGAAGTTCTGACACCTGTTAAGGAAGAGAGAAGGGAGGAAGATTGGGTAAGAAGACCACCTGATGGCAAGGAAACTTGAAGGAATTCTGGGCGAGGCTGATGGGGAGCCCAGGGCAAGCTTGCCCAGTACAGAAGTCTTGCACTGAGGAGAAATGGCCTGACCCCAACGTGCTCACTCCCTGCCTGGGAACAGCCCAGTAAGAGCATGGCCTTGGTGTCAATGCTGTGGTTGATCCCTGAGGAGTGGCTGCTGGAAGCTGTCAGCCATCCACATTCCTTGTAACTGGTTCTCTTAAAGAGAGATTTGGTCTGTGCTGTCCCATAGCTGCCACACCTGTGTAACAGGAATTAAGTTCTCAGAAGGAAACACCAGGGAGCCAACCACAGAAGATACGCAGTCAGCACCTACCACAGTGCCTCACACATCTGAGGACATTTGCTTTCAAACCTTGTGTTGGCTTGGCTGTACTAAAAGCGTCAGCTCATTTTGTGAAAAATATGTTTTCCTGAAGAGGGGGGTGAGTGGGACATTTTCTCATTTATTTTTCTACAATGGACACATTTAAATTGCCACAAAGAAGTTACTATGGAAACTGCTCCCAAACTTGCAAGATATAAGGCAAAAATGGAACACTTTGTTGACATGCAAATGGTTAGTCTTTGGAGACCACTTTTTAACAAACTCTCCTTGTCTGGTTCTCCTGAGTCCATTAGGGATTCTCTTGAATCAAAGTTAGACAGGCTAGTTTTTCGGTGTTACATTCTAGCCCCAGCATGACAACTCGGGGAATAAGTCTAGGCACTTCCAAACCTGGTGTTGAAACAAAGTAGACAGTGACATTTTACTCTCAAGGTGATTCTAGTGAGGCTGATTGTGAATTGCTATGAATGTGCAAACAGGCCCGGGGCAGGGAAGATGCTTATTTTTATGCCAGTCCCATTCTGTTGGTGTACCCTGGACCTGCTTGTTTGAAAGTTAACTTGCTGAGCTATTGTTTTTGCAAGGTAGTTCTCTTCCTTATCTCCTCTGGCCACATTCCATCCTTTGAATCTCACTGGGGCTGGACAGTCCTTTCTACAGGAAACAAACTCCTCATTTGAAAGCCCCATTTCTCCACCTATCTCTGCTCATCTTTCCCTGCCTCTCCTCCCCCACCAATCCAATTCACTTTATGTCTGCCCAAGCACTCCTATCTTGACAAAGATTTGAGATAGATTTGTCCCAATTTCTGCTTTTGATACTTTTCTGTCTGGCAATTCTTTCAACTTGTCTCTCTTAGGCCTTAATCCTCCCTTTTTTTTTTTTTTTTTAAGGCCTTAATCCTAAAGCTGTATTAAAACCCTTTTCAAAGATGCTTCCAGTAACTAAGTGGATGCCGTGCGAAGGGGTGACTTGACCTGAGGAACTAGGGGTCAGAAGTTCTGGGTTCTTGATTTAGGATCATTGTTAACATGCATCATAACTGGCAGCAATTAATCTCCCTTCTCCCTTGTGAATCAGAGTCTTCATCTGTTCCCTCCACCAGATATTCTTTTCTTGCAGATCTTTTTTTATGGCAAGCTCCTTTTCATCATTCAAGTTTTAGCTTAAATATAGTGTCCTCAAAGAGGCCCTAAATACTCCCTGTTATTTTCCTCTAACATCATTCCCTATAATATTATCTTCTGTTTTCAACCACTATCTATCTGCAATTACCTTAAATGTTTCCTTGATTTTTATATTTGCTCCAAAGACCCTTAAGATCCTAGAGAGCTGAGGGCTTGTAGGTCTTGTTCCCAACTCCTAGCACACAGAAAATTCTCAGTAAGTATTTGTAGAATGAAAAGCACTGTAAAATTTAGGCAGTTGGATCAAATGAATTTTAAGGTTTCTTGCAACTTTAACATGAACATTGTTTTAAAAAAAATGAATGAATGAGAAATGAAGTGACAGCAGCCATTACAATAAAACACCCAATGCGGTATGTATGTGTATACTTGGACTTAGGAATAAATGCTTGTCAAGTTGTTGGATGTGTCCTAATGTTGCCTTTCTAGTTCCAGATAGAGTGTGAACTAAATTTCTGAGCTTTATGATAAAGTATCTAAAGAGGATATTAAGTAGCCGTCTAAATATAAAACCACTGCATCATAGTGGGATAGTAGCATGGAATAAGTTTTAGAATACAACCTCTTCAACTTACAGGTATGAAAATTCAGGCTCTAAGTAGAAAGTATATTTGGAGCCAAATACAGTGATGCTTCTGTCAATGAGGAAGGCATACATATAGCAATAACGTTTCTGTATAGTCATTATTAATAACATTGCAATACTTTTGTATTTCTCTCTCTTTTTTTTCTGGACTGTTTGCATATGATTTGTTCTGTATTTTCTCAGGTAATATTTTAACAAGACTTGTTTTACACGGAAATCTCTTCAATTTGAAGGCACAAAATCACAGCACGCTGTGGACTGTTTCTGGGGAGAAGCAATGCTCTACATTTCAAAGTTTGGGTGCGGCTAGATCCTATACCAGTGCTGCTTCTGACACTTGAGGATCCGTTAAAGCATAGACTGCTGCTCCGTCTCCCCCTCCTCCTCCCCGAGCTTCTGGTTCCGAAGGTCAGAGGCACCGGGAAGGGTGCAAAGGACTGGGAAAGCCTGACGCAAATAGTACCAAACTTACCACACCAACCCTCTCTGCTTAAGCGGGTGGCTAGGCGCGCAGAGAACTACAAGTCCCGGCGTGCCCCGCGCGCAGCGGGCGGAAAGCCGGGCACTTCCGCCCCACGCAGCGCCTCTGCCCCCGCGTCTCGACGTGTCACCGGCGGCGCCGCGGCTGTGGCTAGAGGAGGACCTAACTGGGGGAGTTGGAGGCGGAGGGCGGCGGCGGCGACCCCGGCCTGGACCTGCCCCGGCGCGGAAGTGTCCCGGGGCCCGTGGGGATCAGGGGAGGGAGGCGGCGGCTCGGCCCGCGCGGGGCACGATGTTGAACATGTGGAAGGTGCGGGAGCTGGTGGACAAAGCGTGAGTACTGGGGGTCAGCTGCGGCCGGGGCCCACGCAGGGGCGGGGGAGGGGAAGGGGAGCTGGCCCGCCGCCCGGGGCCCGGGGCCGCCCGCGTCACGCCCCCCGGCTCGGCCAGCCCCATCATGGCGGCGGCCGGCCCTCTCCCGGCCCGGGGCTCGTCCAGACCGGCGAGGCTGGGAAGGGACCCCCCCTCCCCTGCGGTGCGGGCCTTCCTCACCTTGCTCCTCCCGCCGTCCGTCTGGGCAGGGCGCCTGCGGCCAAGGGAGGGCGCGGGGTGGTCGAGAGCTGGGTCACTGCCCCGTCCGAGGACTGGCTTGGCCCCAGGCTGGGCGGGCTTTGCCTTCGGGGCGGCAGCGGAGACTTGGGGGTGAGGGGTGAGGGGGTGAGGGGCGCCGCGCGCTGACCCCGTGTGTGCCCCGGGGTGCGGCGCGGAGCCCGCAGGCCGGGTCGGGTCGGGTCGGGTCGGGTCGTGCGCTCGAGCGTACTGGGTTTCTTTCCGTTCCTCGTGAACCCGAAGTGCTGGAGTGGGTGGTAGGTGTAACAAGTGGCCATTGTGGTCAGGCTGAAGTTGCTCAAGAGGATCGGTTCATCCTTTCTTGGCTTTTCCAAGACTAGAGAAAGTAGATCACCGCCCGGCTTGGCTTGTGATTCTTCTTTCCCTCTGTTGTTTCCTTTTCCACTACGCTTCATTTTTGGAGGGCTGCTTGTTCCATTCGGTTTAATTAACAGGTCATTAAGAAATCTCCCCTAAAGAAGGCAGCAACCCAGGTTTATGTCCTGTTGATGTGCTTTGAACTGCTCTGACAGGTAAAATGACTAATATAGATGATTTCCATTAAGACTTAAGCGATGACTTGAATGCCTCACGTCACTACGCTGAAGAAAAAACCCTTAACACCTAACGGACACAACAGTGGCTAAGTAAGTTCTTTTAGGCCAGCGGGAAATAAAGTTTAGGAATTTAACCAGTCCTCTTCGTTTTGGGTTCTAACGATTAGGCAACGTGTGGTGACCGAAACGTTTGTGACATTGACCCAGCCTAAAATCAGGAAGTGTAGATGGCACACTATTGAGTCTTTCTTGACACCAGAAAAATCCCTGAAAAAACAAAACAAAACAAAACAAAAGTTTATAGTGGCTTGGATAATAATGCATCAGACAGAACTTGAAGAGTTTGACCGTATTTTCAAATTTGCTGTGCCACCAGGGCAGTAGAGCGCCTAAAGAAACACAGGTTTCAGAACCTGCAGAGATGGGTTCGAGCTGTGTAACCTTGGCAAGTTACTCAATTATGTGCCCCAGTTCTCTTAGGTGCAGTGTAAAAATAATGATAGATACCTACCTTACAATGTTGTGAAGATTAAGGGCTAAAGGTTTCACATATCAAGCCCTTAACACGGTGTGTTTAGATCAGTATACTTTTGATAACTGTAGCAGATGTCTGCATTGAGAGGGAGATAAACATTGGAAGAGAAGTCCACATTTGAAAATGGTCTGCTTTAATAATTTTCCTTTATCCACTACTCAATTGACAGGTGGGGGGATGGGGTAGCTGGGTGACGGGCAGTGAGGAAGGCACTTGATGAGATGAGCACTGGGTGTTATATGTTGGCAAATTGAATTTAAATTAAAAACTATTCATTTGACGACGGTTAAGCCTTCAGACATGTATTTTGGGCTTATTTTGCTATTTATATGCCTTCTGCTTTCTAAAGATAAAATCATGGTTCTTTTCCAGATCTAGTTTCATTAGTTGTTCTTTATCTGTCAATTTTTTTTTTCCTATGGGTGCTGTGCATGCCCTACTGGATCATTGGTTGTTTTTTAACATATGATACAAAGACTTAGATACTGGCTTAAATAGTTTTTAAAAGTTTAAAAGTCTCTACAAAACTATTTCTAAGTCAGAGAACAGCAAAAGAAAACCGCTAAGAACACCTTGTTATCTTAGAGGACTAAATTTGTGGTACTCACAAATTGCAGAAACTGTATATTTTTCAAGAGACGGAAATCAAGACAATGTTCTTGCTGTTCTTGTACAGTTCATGTTGTTTGTCTTTATCACCTATGCTATTAATCTTCAAGTGTTCAGGTTAAATTTGCCAGGAAAGTAGGTTATCAAGTCATTATGGGAGAACGGTTGTTGATAAAGAACATCTATCTTCCTTTTTACTACCCAATTGAAAATGGAGACTTGAACCAAGTTACTCAAGAACATGTAAGAGTGTTGCCACCAAGTGCTTTTTAAAGCTTTTGTGAATGTCTGACACATATTAAGATGTGAGGTTATTTTACTGATAAATACTCAGAATTTAATTTTCATCTTTCACTGGCAGGAGAGAAGAAGTTCTTCCCTCAATATAAGCATCTTACAGAACCATTACCTATGGCACTGTGTCCAGTTAGACTCTTCACCTTAAAATGCCATAGTGGAGGAGGTACAGATCTATAGAATGGCCACTTTGATTATTAGAGGGATAATATTAGTACTGAGGGAACTTGAAGAAAGGACGAAGTGATTAAGGACTCCTCAGAAAAATTGGACTAAGGGCACTAGTTAGGGGTTTTGGAAACCTGGGTTCAGATTTTGATACTGCCTTTTTAAGCTAGCCATAAGGGTAATTTTAGAGAGAATCACAATAAATCTCCAGATTATAGATTCCTTATCTGTAAAATGAGGGGACTGGCATAGAGAAGGACTATTTCCAACCTCAGTGGCTGTTAGGACCCCTGAATTTCCACTGGGGGGAAAGAAATGGAACTAGTATTTCATAATAGCAGATAAATTTTGGAAAGTCATTATACTCCAAAGACACTTTCAGCTGGAAAGGGAATTTTTTTGAGTGGTAATCAATAAATGTTATATTTAAATGCTTTATGCAGTAAATAAGTGCAACCCATGACTCAGGAAAACTAGGACTTTTGTTTAGCAGATATCCCTACCCAGTGAGGTTTATTTCAGAAAGATAAATACACTCTTTCAAAATGTGTTTCCTGGAGCTATAGTTAGATCAAGTATGGCGGCATTCTGAAGTGTAATGATGTATTTCAAATACTGGCTTTTGAGAGCTTGAGGACCTGGAGAGTGAAGAGGTATTTTCCACAATTGTTGCACCTCCTGGTAGTATTAAATGGCTTGTTTTGCAGAACACTGAGGAAAAGCAGATAAAGTCATCGGCCAGCCGGGGCTTAGAGGACCAGTTTCCTCCCGCTCCTACTCAAGTTGCATAAAAGGCAGCTGTGGCAGGAAAGGATAAGTGGCACTACTCCCACCAACTAGGACTAGCTTGACCATTATTGGGTGACCTGCCTTCTTGTAATAAAACTGGATACTTTTATATTTTGTCAGCCCATACATAGTATAAATTGAAAGTTGCTGCAGTTCTGATCTACTTTTTCTCCATATTTGGGAGATACAGTGAAAGTGACATGATAGTGGTGGATCACAACTCCTGGTTATTATTCAAGCCCCGCTAATCCTTTTCTTTCATCTCAGGAAGTAATATTAATGGTGACTCTATTTTATCGGTGGCCCTTACTCTTTTTATGATAGTGATTCAAATAGTGCTGGCTAACTCCTATACATAGGCAGCTGCTATAGATAGTCCATTTTAAGTCATTTTCTTAAGCATAGCTTTGCATTTCCCCCATAAGTTGATCTTTGTTGATGTTATGTGAATTTTTAGCTCCTACATGTTTAGCTTATGTAATAGACCTACAGAAATTACTATTCTAGTTTAGACCCCAGCAGGAGAACTTTTGGCTTTTATAGAAAATAGTTTATTCAGTTTTTTCAACAGATAATACATTAATTGTTTTTTGGAGTAGTACTATATTTTCTGAACTTGCAAAAAGTACAATACCTACCTTCAAGGAACTTTCCATTACAAATATGCTACAATTTGAACTTACCAGCTTTGCCTTTTAGTCACAGATGGTTTCCCCCTTTTTTTCCCTATCTTACCAGTAAATCTCTGTTCTGTGTGCTTCTTAGAATTTGAAAGCAAACATGATTGTCAGCTTTTCAGTCTTCCCATATTAATTTTTTGGGAACCAGATACAGAGAATTGTTATTGCTGAATAATTAATTATCCTTCTCTTCTAGTAAGTAGTTATAAGAAGATATTAGAATTTAATTCAAAAGAAAGAAGAGTTTATCTTCTGCCAGCATTTCTGTAGTTTAAATTAGCCTATTTAGTACTATTGTCAGAATGCTTTTAAAAATCACTTAGTTGCCTCTTATGTTTTTCTGTGCCCTGTAGTGTTAGTTTACAAGTAGTTTTTCATCTATTTACTGATATATCCACTAAAAGTACTTGGCTTTTTTAAAATTTTGAGTACCACTTACTAGTACTCACAGTTCCTACAGTGTGTCTCCACAGTTGAACCTTTTTCTATGCTCTTGTATTATTTTCTTATTTCTAATGTTTATTTAACATTTCTTCCAGGAAAAAAAGAGTATAGGTTGCTTAAGTAACATTTTAATCTTGAAGAAAGTTTACTATTTTATCTTTCATATTAAGATATATCTAGCTGTTAAAAAGTACATTTTAGCCTCAGCTGACATTACTTAACATTCTGGGACAATATATTCAACTTTTTTTTTTTTTTAAAGGCGTCACTTTGTAAGTTTTTCTTGTTTAGTCTACTTATGTGTGTTTGTCCATCCTTATGTTTTTATAGTTATTTGCTAGCAAAACTCATTCTCCAACTATATCTCCAGGTGATATTTAATGGATCTGTGAAGCAGTTTGGTTTAGAAATCAGAACTGGATTAAAATCCTAGGTCTGCTGCTAAGAAACAGTGGTCTTGGGCATTGGAACAACATCTCTACATTTTTCTACCTAGGAATTGGAGATGATATTTATTTTACAGGGTTCTTGTTAGGAGTAAATTCATGTGAAACAATTAGCATATTATTTGACATAAAATAAACTCTTGAAATGCCTACTGTTATTATGTAATACAGAAAATTTATAACGAAAAAATCAAAAGGATAGAGTGTTTAAAAGAATGAAGATGTTGTCAGACCACATTATTTAGAAGTATGTAAGAACTGTGTCTTAATCCATGAATCATTATTTTCAGTGGGCACTCTTTCATAAAGTTCTTCATCTGAGTGGACATCTTGACCTACATATAGGAAAACTCATAAGTATTTCTAATACATATGCCATGTGTTGTTTTCACCAAGTTATAAATGCTTTTACTTTAATATTGTAAGGCATATTACAGAAATAACTCTTTAAAAAGATATTTTGGGGAAGAGTCTTTGGGAAGACGTCCTGCAATTTCTATCTGGTGATTTTTGTTCAGTTTGTTTTGTATTTTTTTAAGATTTTAAAGATAGGGCTAATATAAACATTCCTCTTAAAAACGTAAAAAGATTTATTTTTTTGAAGGCAAATTGAAATTGATGGCTTATTCTTAAACTGAATAGTATCAAGAAAAAGAAACCTCTACAATATATCAAATTTGTGATCTCTGACAGTAGATGAGCAATATATACAAGGAAAGCACATTGCAGAAAGGCCTTTCCAATTCTTCAACCCATTCTCCCAAGTTGGCAAAAAAATTTTTGGCTTACCGGAGCTCTTTAGCCTAAAAACAAAATACAGGTAAAAGAATGTACTGTATTCCCATGTTGGAACCAATTTATAGCTATTTATGACTTATGGATAGATTTAACTAATGAACTATTAGATATGAATAATTTTGTTAATGTGCAATAAATAGGCATGTTTTGTACTTAAGGAAAGTGTGCCAATTAGAATGTCTTTTGACATATGAATTTTGTTTAGTTGTTAAATTCTTAGTTGAGTATTTAGGTTCTACATAATTCAAATGTAAATAATTTTAACATCCACATAAATTCACCACTATGTGGTAAATGTGTATGCATGCTTTTGAAACGTTTCACTCAAAAATTCTCATCTAACGGCGCTTGGGTGGGTGGCTCAGTCGGGTATGCTCTGCCTTCAGTTCAGGTCATGATCCCAGATCTTGGGATTAAGCCCTGCATAGGCTTTCCTGCGTAGTGGGCAGTCTGCTGCTCAGTCTCCTACTGTACCTGCCCCCCGCCCCCCGCCCCACACACGCACGCACTCTCTCTCTCTCTCTCTCAAATAAATAAAAACTTAAAAATTTTTTTCATCTAGATAGCCTTAAATTTTTTTAAAAAAAGATTTCATTTATTCATGAGAGACAGAGAGAGAGAGAGAGAGAGGCAGAGACACAGGCAGAGGGAGAAGCAGGCTCCATGCAGGGAGCCCGACATGGGACTCCATCCTGGGTCTCCAGGATTATGCCCTGGGCCGAAGGCAGGTGCTAAACCGCTGAGCCACCCAGGCTGCCCGCCTTAAATTTCTTAAATAGAAAAAATGCATGCATTCAAAATTCAGTTTTTTGTTTCTCTCATAATTTGTTTTCATGTACTTTTAGCAAATCATTAAAGACCAGTGTAATATACTGAGGGTTTTTTTTCCTCTTGATATTTCACATACTCATTCTCCCACTTGCGGTTTTATGATTAAAATTATTTTTATTTACAATTAAACCACAGTGGTTAAATAATATATTCCTTAGTTTAATGTTTTTGGCTTATATTTATAAGTTGAGTACTGAATGGGCTTTGAAGTGTGGCTTATTTTTCACGAAGCCAAATAAAAATTTTAACCCTATAATCTCTCCACATAGCACTGGTAATTCTTCAGAAATACTAAATCAGATCTGCCTCGGAGCTCTTCAGTCACTTACCATCTCACTGCCTCCCAGCCTGCATTTGTACTGCCTCTCTGCTGCCCCCTCTGACCTCATCTACCACCAACTGCCTGATTCTGTTTATTCTCTATATAAAATAGCATACTTTGACCTACTTCACTCTTTTCCCCTCTACTTGCTTATTTACATGTATTCTTCTGCTACTTCTGGGATGTAAACTTCTTAAAGGGAGGGACTTTGTTTTGTTTATTACTATATTACTAACTCTTAGAACAGTGTATGACATATAGTAGGTGCTCAATAAATTTTTTGACTGTTAAATCTGATAAGCCAATTTATATTACCAAGTGAATCTTCTAAGTCACGATATTTTAAATTTTATTTTTAATAAAAGCTAATAGTTATTTAGCATTTGCCATGTGCCAAAAACAGTTGTACATGTCATCTTCAGTTTATTGAGGAAATGGGCCACAGAGAAGTCCAGGAACTTGCCAAAGTACCACATCTAGAAAATAGAGTCTAGATTTAAATCTAGGTGTCTGCTTTCAGGACATATATTAAGCAGTATTTGCTAACTTTTACAAGACATTATTTAAATAAAAAGATGCTTTATTTTATTATAATAAAAGGTGAGTAGCACATACCTTATAAAATTAAAAATTACTTGGAAAGAAATTCATAATTCCTAAGTTTGTGAGCCAAATTCGGTGTTTTTTTTCCCCTGTATATACCATCATAAAAGAACAATTTTCTGAACTCTCGCAGTACTTTGAATAATGTCTGTCAATTGGATGCCCCTCAGAGAAGGGAAGCAAACAGATGTCTGTGTAGGTGCAAAAGACAATCTTAACTATTGTAGTGAAGGTGCTCACTACTTAATCCTAAAAAATGTAACATTTATGAGCCATATTATGCACTTTAGAATTTGTAGTCTTCTAACCAACTTCCACAACTTTAATAAATTCACATAATCCTTTGATCTTTAGGTTGTGGTCTTTGCTATCCCTTTAGTTGTATTAATCTGTAATTTATGTCCAATTTTTTCTTCAGATTGAGCATTTAGGAATATATTCCATAGTCTTTTGTATACTTATCCAAGTATAATGTTTTTGGCATAGGTTTTAAATATTTAAGTGTTATGTAGTAACTGAAAATACATTATTGGTAACCTTATAATCTTGGCTGTCCCTTATAATCTTGGCTTCATTGAGTGCTCATAAATATCTGCCATGCGTGCTGTGGAGTACTATAAAATGAGAGAGAAACCTTATGGTTCCAGTGATAGCATATGATTCTATCAAGCAGATATACATGAAAAGAACATAAAAAAGAAATAGGGAATAATACCAGATAATATGATATCTAAAATTCAGGTACAGGATGTAAATACTGTTGTAATTCAGAGAATAAAAAGAATAAGACAGCAAAAGCTTCATGAAAGAGATACATCCTGCTGGGGCACCTGGGTAGCTCAGTGGTTAAGCATCTGCCTTTGGCTCAGGTTGTGATCCCGAGTCCGGAATTGAGTCCTGCATCAGGCCTCTGCAAGGAGTCTGCTTCTCCCTCTGCCAATGTCTCTGCCTCTCTCTCTCTCTCATAAATAAATGAGTGCAGTCGTTAAAAAAAAAAAAAAAAAAAATCCTGAGATACTTTTTTTTTAAGTGTATTTGCTTAAAAAAAAAGATGAAGCTGAATAAGGTATCAAAAATGAAGTACAAAATATGAAACTGGTCACATAATGATGTACATTCACTGATAAGAACCTGCTCCCAAATGATCCCAAGCATAGGATGACATCAGTGAATACTGTCTGAGAAGTATTACAGTGTTCCATTGCAAAAGGAAGTGCCCTTCCTACTCCAAATAATTGAAATTAAATAATTTCAAGTATAGATATTTGGTTTTTTTAAGATCTTGAGGAGAAATAAGTTATAAAGGTTTGAAAATTTTGGTAGTGCAGTTCTGGAGGTAATATCCTGTATGTCAGAAAAGTTGAGTCTAGCTTTTTGGACTTGGAAATACACTTGGATAAATCTAAGTTTAATCAAGGGTGAAAAATGAAAACCTTAATTTAAACAAATTATCAAGTATTCTACTTCATATAGAAGTAGTTTTACAAACTTACCACTATTGAAGTAGGTGCAGGATTTGTCATTTTAGCATTGTTGATGGGATTTTTAGTTACATGCTTTGGTTAATGTTTGATATTTAGCAGTGTTTCTGAACTTAATCAGGTAGAAATGAAAAAAATCACTCATGTAATCACACTATACAATATCAAGCATTTGTGTCTACAAAGATGTAATTTTCACATGTTGTCCTAGTACAGAATTTTTTTTATCCATTTGTCATTCTCTTAGAAGCGTTTTATACTTTTTTTTTTTTAAGGTTAGCTAATTTCAGTACTTCTTTTTAGAATTTTTTTTTCCTGAAGAAGTCAGGTAATACATTTAATAAAATTGCCTTAATAAGGTATTTTAAATAAAATGCCACATATTTAAAGATACTGGTCATGAGTATGTGCAAGCCAAGAAAATTTCTTTGGATTTCAATCTTATTTCTAAATGAGGGGTGGTGAGGCACCTGGGTGGCTCAGTTAGCTGAGCATCTGACTCTTGATTTCGGCTCAGGTCATAATCTCAGGGTTGTGAGGTCAAGCCTGGCCTTTGGACTCCCTACACAGTGGGGGAGGGGGTCTGCTTGAGATTCTCTCCCTCTCTCAAAGAAAGAAATCTTTAAATGAAAGGTAGAAGGAGTAATTGGAAGGGAGGCGTGATAAGTTAAGAGATTTTGTCCACTTTTGCTATATAAAATGGGATAAGGTCTGCCTTCCAGGACTGTTAAGAGAATTAAATGACTTAATATATTCTGGAAATATTATCACTGTATTCTCAGTAAATTCTTCATTGCTTTTGTTTTATTTAGTTCTGTCATTGTGAGCTTTGAAGAGTGATAATCCAAAATTAAAAGAGATGAACAAAGACTATTATCCCTTAGATTAGTTTAATTAATAGAGATTTAAATGTTGGTAGAAATTTTTAAATAAACTTTTAAGCCCCATTAACAGTAAAATCTTTACTATTAAAATTATTTTAGTAGCTACTTTATCCATACCTGTAAAAACTAGAATTGGGATCTATAACACAAATAAAATTCTTAACACTATATTTATTTTTTTAATACCTTGGATATTTGATCTGTTTGTGAAACCAGTTTAATATATGATACCTACTGACAAGAAAAATGTGACACTGACCTTTCTTTATAAAACAAAAATTTGATTTGCTAACTCACCTGTGCAAGAGGCCTTAAACAACTGCCATCAGTAGTGAAAACTTGTTTCACCATTAAACTTACATACAAAACAATGCAAGTCTAAAGTTGCTTTAAGTACAGGGTAGGAGTGGCTTTAGTTGTTGAATAGATACAATATTCCATACTTAAAAAACAACAACAACAGGACTTTGAGAGCTTAGGCTTTTAAAATTTATTACCTTGGGAGGTTAGGCTTTTAAAATTTATTAGAAATTGCACTTGAGGAACTTGTACTTGAATTGATAATGTTGAATTTGTAATGACTGGTATTTCCAAAACAACTTTCAAATAAATATTTTATGCTAAATATTCTACTAAAAGTTTTTCTAGCAAGAGGGAATGGGTGTCCTAGTTATTTAGAGTCATAAATATTCTATCATGATTGTATCTAAATATAACATTTTGCTAGCTTTTATTAACTTGTCATTAAATATGGTAATAGGTTACTGTGTTACATGGAAACTTTGGAACTAGAACAGTTCTAAGAGCTTCATTGGGGGTGTTTTTGGCCTGTTTATTAGTTGAGTAAAATGTTTAACCATTAGGACTTTTTACTCATATAAGTACTTAAGGATTGCATGACATGCTAATAACATGGTTTGGGGGAGGAGATGTGGTGTTTGGTGTACCAGAAGGATAAAATAGGCTTATGTTATATTACTAATTATTCCTTTTACTATAAATTAAATATAAAATGACATTAATTATAAAAGTCAGATATGCATAAATTTCATCATGTGTTTTAACTCTGATAAACTTTAACATTTAAAATTCTACATTCTGTATCTGAAAGCATAACATTCACTTTGCATCTAAACTCTTTGATGTTTTAATGGAAGAATGATTGCACTTGCAAAAGCTAGTCATTGCCTAGTTCAAGACTGAACTAAATGTTCTCCAAATTATAGATTCAAGAAAATGATATCTCAGAATGAAAAGGTCATAAACCCAACCATTTTCATGATGTTTGACTTCGTTCCAAATTATGTATGTTACTTAGACAAATGAAAAAAAAAATTTTTTGTGGTGAGAATCATATAAAATCAACCATTTTTAAAGTTCTGAATTCAGTGGCATTTAGTAGATTTACTATATTGTGCAATTAGGCAAATTTCTAAATAACTTTTTATCCTGAAATTCTAAGAATTCTAGGGGAAACACCTGTATATCCTTTATCTTGGTTCACTAATTTTTAAGATTTTACCGTATTTGCTTGAAGTTCTCTTTTCTTCCTCTTCCACTTTGTCTATACACATACACACACACACATAAACTTTTCTGATACATTTAAAAGTAGGTTACATTCCACCTTTGCCTCAAGACTTCAGTGTGCATTTCCTAAGAAGAGATTTTTTTCCTATTAACCACAATATGGGTATCAGATTCAAGAAGTTTAACATTGAAACAATAATCTATCTCTCTCTAATCCATATTTCAGTTGTGTCAGTCATCTCATTCCTTCTTTGCAGGATCATGTATTTATCATGACTCTTTAGTCTCCTTTAATGAAGAGTTCCTTAACCTTTCTTTGCCTTTCATAATATTGGCACTTTTTAAGATTATAGGCCAGTTATTTTATTTCTATATTTAAAGTTGTTCCTCAATTTAAGGTTAGCTGATGTTTCCTCAGGTATGTATTCTGAGCTAGGATGTTACATTAAGTAATAACTTGTCCTTTTCAGTAGGAACACAGGTCTGCATGATCTGCTAATTTTGAGCACTAAGTCAAGGTGTTGTCTCATTGTAACTAATAAGCAGTCTGTGGGAAGATAGTCTAAAATTTCTCCTCATCGAACTCCCCCTTGGATTTAGCACCTATTGATGCTTCTTGCTTGAACTAGTCTTTAGTGTGATGGTTACAATTGGTGACTGTTCCCCCACATTCCATCTTTGTATGTATTTATCAGTTTACTGTAAGGAAGAGCTCTCATTCCCCCTCCTTCCATGTACCCCTCCCTTTTGGATTTGCATTTTATTCAGTAGATTGTAATCCATACTGTCCTTATTTATTTCAGTCTTCAAATTGTCACAGATTTGACCAATTGGAGCCTTGTAAACCAGGCCTATATCCTTTTGATACGTGTTTTGTTTTGTTTTGGTTTGGTTTTTTTGAGCACTTTCTTACTTTCTGGCATGAGGTGTTTCAGGCTTATTCTTCAGCCCTGGAGTCAGACATTTCTCTGAGGACCCCTGGTTTTGGTTACTTTTAGTGGTGAGGCAGATTTTTTAAATAAAGATTATAGGGTAGATTATATATAGAGAGATTTTTATTACAATTAAAATGTTAGAATTCTTTTTTTTTTAATTTTATTTATTTATTTATTTATTTATTTATTTATTTATTTATTTATGATAGTCACAGAGAGAGAGAGAGGCGCAGAGACACAGGCAGAGGGAGAAGCAGGCTCCATGCACCGGGAGCCCGACGTGGGATTCGATCCCGGGTCTCCAGGATCACGCCCTGGGCCAAAGGCAGGCGCCAAACCGCTGCGCCACCCAGGGATCCCAAAATGTTAGAATTCTTTATAGAAACACCTTCAGTAGAGTTGGCACATGGGACAAAGAGGTTTTTTGAAGTATAGTGATGATTTTCTTTTAGATAATTGAGATTTTGCTTTCATATTATTAAACTTTAGGAGAATAAGCTATGTGAAGAAAGCTACATTGCTGTTCTCCCCCTCCTCTTCCCACTTCTAGCAGTGTAATTTGCTTTCCACAAACCAATTTAGTATAAAAAAAAACAGAAATCAAAACGTGCTTTATAAGTCTATATATTGTAGATAATCTGATTATGTCAATAAAATGCTTCCATAGAATGTATTTTTCCAATGATATTTCCTATTACATCATCTACCTGTAATTCATATACTTCTGTCATAATATAATTCTTCTTTGGTTTTTGGATTGTTTATGCTAGCAAGTGATTACTAAGTAATTTAAGTCTCAATTATGGCAACACTATTCTGATTAGAATGCTGGATGTTGGCACTTCATTTAGCAAACAAGTGTAAAATATGTATGGAACATTTGTGGAAATAAGTACTGAGAATTAATTTTCTGTAGATAATCCTTGGATGTATATCTTAAGAGTAGACTTTACTTTTTAAAAAAAATATATTTATTTATTCATGAGAGACACAGAGAGATAGAGAGAGAGAGGGAGAGGGAGAAGCAGGCTCCATGTTTGGGACTCAATCCTGGTACTTCGGGATCATGCCCTGAGCCAAAGGCAGACGCTCAACTGCTGAGCCACCCAGGCATCTCAAGTATAGACTTTATCTGCAAACCAAATATGTAATTCATTTTGAATATGAAATCCTTTTGACTTAAATTGGAAAAAAATTGGCTACTATGTTGAGAGGATTTTTCCAACAATTAAAAAACCAATTGTGTGTGTGTGTATATTAAAAAGCAAAATTACACGTTTTAGATAAAGCAAATAAAAGTAAGCTGCATGTTAAGAGTAGAAGAGTTTGAGAAATTTGATGGAGATACAACACTGTTTGATTTTAACAGATTATATTAATGCTTATATAATTTCTGATAAGAAGGCTAAAATTGTAGGTATGCTTCTCATATCAGAGACCCATATGACAGAGAATGAAGTGTTGTAATAAGGATTGCAGGAAGCCTCAGGATGACCTGGTTTATTCATTTCATTATATTTATTGATCGTTTAGAACTCTTTCAGGTATTTGAAGTGTAGCTATAAACAAGTTTTGGTGAAAGAGATAAATAAAAAACAAATAAAATTATATTTTTTAAGTGTCGTGAAGAAAAGGAGCTGAAGGAGAGAATGATGAATGAGACCTTTTTTTTTTTTTTTTAAGATTTATTTCTATTTATTCATGAGAGACACAGAGAGAGAAAGGTGGAGACACAGGCAGAGGGAGAAGCAGGCTCCCGGCAAGGAGCCGGATATGGGACTCGATCCCGGATCCCAGGATCACACCCTAAGCTGATGGCAGACGCTCAACCGCTGAGCTACCCAGGCATCCCCACTTAAAAGATTTTTAAAGAGAGTAAAGAGATTTCCAGAAAGAAGGGATTATGGAATAAACAAAGTGGAGAAAGAGCTGTTGAGAAAGTCAGGAAACAGTATGGAAAGAAATGGAAGAAGATAGTCTCAAGGAATGTTCAGCCATTGCATGGAGTTTGGATTTATTGTAAGTGTAATAAGAAGCTGGTGAAGAATTTCAGTAAGTAATGGAGTGAAATGATTCCACTGATATAGCTACTTTTGGTGCACAGTTGGATAATGGATCAAGAGAGGACAAGTAGAAAAGGGCAATGGTTAAAATTGTGATTATAACAAGTGGTTAGGAGCAAAAGCTCTGAACCTTTATCTGGATTCAGACTACCTAGGCTGAAATCCTAAGCATACCAGTTAATAGTTGTATGGCCTTGAGCAAGATACTTAACCTCTTTGTGCCTCAATTTTCTCATCTATAAATTGGGAATAATAATAGTAATTGCCTCATAAAGTTGATAGATTAGATGAATATTTTTTAAAGGGTTTAGAACATTGCTTGGCCCATGAATTAGGTAAATGTCTAAAAACCAATAAACAAATAAGGCCATCTTATGGAATAAAATGTGAAGTGGGCAATAAAATGTACTCAGTTGCTTGTGCTATTTGCCTTACTTCGGAAAGAATACACAAGAATTACTGCTCTGCAGTCTCCTTTGCACAGCTCTTCTGTGGTAACATATTGTGCAAAGCAAAGACTTGGTTTCAGTGTATACAAGTTTCGATTAACAAGGTGCCATGCAAAGCAAGGGCTACTTGTATAAGAATTACAGCATCTGTAGAGGGGAAGCTCTTGATGGCTCACTAATCCATAGTTGACACTGAGCATGAGAAGGTTTAAAGTTTTTAAAGTTTTTTTTTTTTTTTTAAGACTTGACTTATTTATGAGAGAGAGAGAATGATCCAGGTGGGGGGTGGGTATGGGTAGAGAAGCCAACTCCTCCATGAGCAGGGAGCCCAACATGGGGCTCTATCCCAAGACTCCAGGCCAAAGGCAGATGCCTAGCAGACTTCCACCCAGGTGCCCCTGAAGTATTTTTTAACCTTAGATTTCAGTATTTAGCTCTTTACATGTTTCTGTAGACAGAGAATTCTTGTGCCAATGTGTCTTAACTTTTTAAGTTTTTGTTAGGAGTCAGTAAGTTAATTTTAGGGGATATAGCAAATTAACAAGTCTTTCTGGCTATGCCTTCAAAAGACCTCATATTAAAATAGGAGAGCCTTTTTTTTTTCTTAAAGTAGGCTCCATGTGGACCCAATGTGGGGCTTGAACTCAAGACTCTGAGATCAAGAGTCACATGCTCTACTGACTGAGCCAGCCAGGTGCCGAACCACCTCCAGCCCCCACCCCTGGTCCAGTCCCCTTTTAAAAAAAATTTTGTGACGGTGATATTGCTCATGTCATTTTCTGTATATTTGTTGGTCAGAGGGTGTTTATTTGAGCCCCCTCTATTCATATCTTAATCTGGATTTGTCTTCCATCCCCCTCTCTGTTACTAAGAGACTACAGATTCCATTTATGTATTCACTGGTCAGTTATTAAATACACATTTTACGTGAGGTATTCATGGTTAGGTACTGAGAGGAAATAAAAATGCGTAATATACGATACGGGCATTTATTTCTTGCATAGGTTCTACAAAGTCACCACAAACACTGAATTAGCAAATACTAAACCATTGTTCCCGAGTTTGGTTCCTGTGGGCCTCTATTCACATTTTCATCATGCAGTCAATGCATAACCATGTTTTGTGTCTATTTCTATATGAACACATCTCATTTAATACATATATTGTTGATTCAGTGACAGTGAGCTCAGGGCCAACAACACTATACCTCATACCTGAACAAAGCTTATCTGACAAGGTATTTTTCTCTGCAAGGCACTTTACAGCCTTCTTACACTTAGAAACTCCAGACAGCACCTCAGCACCAGGCTTGAGGGTCATTAAACAGCAAAATCACCAATAAAAAGCACAAAGATGTGAAAAATCATGTCATTGCATAGATGGGGGAAAGGATACTAGTTTACAGTATGAGAACTAAAACAAGGCAGAACTTCACCTTTTTGACCTCACCTGGGAATGTGCACACAGATGACTCAAATTTTTTATTTGAGTCACATATTCACAAGTGATCATGAAAGTGCTATGAATATTGATTTTAGTATTATAAGAACATTTTAGTGAGCAGAATCACAAACACAGAATCCTCAAATAAGAGAATCAACTGTATACTTGTTTTTAAAAACTTAATGTTTTAAGGGGGAATTAAGTTCATAGCTATTATACAGGGCACAATATAATTCAGAAGAATTATAAATGCAGTGTTTATTTCATCATAGGAAGGGGAGGTTCTAATCCATGGATTAGAAGGAATCAGGTAAGCTTCATTTTTGTATCTTTGTTAAAAACTGGGTTTGAATTTAACTGGAAGATGATTCCAGGAGTGAACAGTTACTGAGATAAGAAAGGGCATATTTAAATTTCAGTTAGTAACACAGTAATTATTACAATACAATACAATAATTTATCTCAAAAAAGGAAATGAAACAAGTAATGGGAGGAAAGGCTAGACAGGTAGATGGAGGCCAGATCAGGCAGGTCGTGATCACCAGGACATTTGTAGTCAGGAAAGAAGTTATTTAAGCTATTTAATTACTCAATATATATTTTTTGAGCATCGGCTATCACCAAGCCTGTTATAGGCACTGGGGATCTTTAAGTGAGAAAGATAGTTTGTGTCCTCTGAATGTTTTCAATCTAGAGAGGGAGGGAGACAAAACAAACATGCCTGTTATAGTACACTAGTTTTAGTTTCCGGTCAAGATAAAGAACAGGGTGGTATGAAGGGCATATCAGCAGATCCCCGGAGTTAAAGGTTTCTTAGAGGAAGTGACATTTAAACCAAAACCTGATGGTAAAGTGAAGTGAGGCCGGGGCAGGAATTGGTAGGCAGACGACTTTTCAGACAGAGGGAATGGTTTGTACAGAGGCCTAGAGGTGAGAATTGACAGTGATGGGACTGAAAAAGTAAGCTGATCCCTCGCATGAAGGACCTTTTTGTGTTGTGATAAGGAATTTGGACTTCATCTTGAAGGTAAATAAGGAAGACTGTAGGATTTAGAATGAGAGCTTAGATAGGATTTGTATTTCAGCAAGAGCTGATCTGGCCCTAACCTGATGGGAGATAGAGGAGAAGCAGAGACATTAATTACAAGATTGTTGGCAATAATCTGGGTGAGAAATGGTCATGACCCTGGTCTAAGGTAGTGGTAGTGTGGGTAGGGAGAAGTAGATGGATATATTAGAGATACTTATAAACTAGAGGAGAAAAGGCCAGGGAATGGATTTGATACTGGATAAGAAGAAGGGAGGGAAGTAATCAATTACAATGTTGAAGCTGTAACTGTAGATGGTATTGTCCACTGATACATGAAGAGGAAAATGGGTAAAGTGTTGATGAATTTGTGGTGGACCAACATGACCAACACTAAATATTAGGAAACTGAACTAGTCACTGTTTTAAGGATGAATAGAGAGAGAATACACACAGATGGAGAGATTGTTAAAAGGCTTTTATCAAAGTCTAGCCTAGAGATGAGTACCTGTATTTTTAATGCAGAACGAGCAGGTCTTGGAAATTAACAGGAAGTAGGTATTGTGGGAAAAGGCTAGCAAAGATAACTCCAAACATCCAACAACTGCATGCAGCCTACCCAGCTTTATGATGTACCTTCAGATAATTTTTCAGGATGAGAAATTATGAAGCTGCCTTCATGTTTCTCCTTCACAAATACATGGAAACTAATATTTTATTGTTAAAAAGCAGCTCAAATTTGTAAGAAGAATTTTTTTTCACCCTTGGGACTTGATGAAGCTAATTTCTTTTTGAGTATCTCATATACGTATTTTATCAATTCTTGTAAAAAATGTTACCCCCACATCAGGGGCCTCAGAAAAGCAGCAGTCAGTATGAGGATAAGGGACTGTGAGAAGAAGCAATCCCTTTCTTTTCTTGAGCTCTTTGTTCTGTTTTGGTCATTCAGCAGTGCATTATAAATAAGACATACAGGAAAAAAGGAAAGATGTTTAATATAGGGTTATTAAAAGAGGTTTAAGAATTAACAACAGTTAAAGCTAAAAATAGGAACTTTGAAGAGATTGGAATAAAGTTTAAGAGTTTTTTTAAAAACCCAGTGGAAAAGGCACAAAAAGTAAAACTGATGAGACTTACACAAGATAGTAAGGATCAGTCAGGAGGTTTTTTTTTAATGTAAAAATAAGTGAGATGTAAAGTAAGATAAAAGGCTTGAAAGTTAGCCATCAGATAAGAATTTAAAGACATAAAAATAAAAAAGGTTAAAGGAAAAGCTATCCATCAAGAAAAAATAAGTAACAGATACTAAAAACAAGAGTGGTGGGATGAAAGATGCAGATATAGTCCCCTCTTGGAGACTCTCAATGCATGTTAGAATATAGTCTCTGGGAAGCGCTATAGTAATAAAAATTGCCTTTGTTTTACATAACATCTCCCAAACCTTACCATGTTTCACAAGATACTAAAAGTACTGTTTTAGAAGAAAATAAAAATGGAAATCTTAAAAGTTACGGAGATAGACAATAAAAAAGATACAGCAGGAAGTAGAAAATAGATTTGGTTTGGGGCTGGCATTCCTAGGGAATAGTCTCCAGCACTGTTCTGCAGCTAGCCAAAAGACAGCAACATGACACTCTTCCCTTCTGGTCCTCCATCCAAAACGGTCTTGAGAAAGTTTTTATCTGTGCAGACAGGGCACTGATATAACATACAGGCTACTGAGCCAGGGGAGCGGAAACTGATCCTCAGCAGAATTAAATCAGCTCAGCCATGGGACAAGAGAGGTTTTATATACAAATGCTGTTTTCCTTTTCTTTAAAAGATCAATTTTTTCACTATATAAAATTTTAAACAAATGTATCCTCTCACACACTGTTTTTCGTGGGTTTTTCTTTCCTTCTAGGTTTTGTCCACATGCACATTTGTTTTTATATAGTTGATAGTGGTTAGTGTTCATCAGTTTTGTGTTTTGAGAGCTCTTTTTCTATAGCAGCGAAAGGAAAGTATTTTCTACTATGGCAGCCTCTTCCTGTTCTCTTGCTATATTGTTCCAAGCACCATTAATACCAAATTTTGGAAACAGCTTTTTATCCTGCTTTCCTGAACCATCTAACAATCTCCTTTTCTTTTGCCAGCTATAGAACATTCCCTCCCCCATCTTATTCCCACCAGAGTTCTTCTCTGGAAAATAACTCTTCAGCATCATGGATCTAGCCAGTGGTTGGGACAGCTTTTTTGTAAGCCTGTCATCTGCTTCCTAGCTCATAGTAGCAGCAGCACCTGTGATACAGGGAGAATAGAAGGGCTTTTATATAAGGCATCAAGACGCATTAACAGGCAGATATTTCTTAGTTTAATGATTTGTGTTCTTGCAGAGGAAACAGGATATAGAAACCAGGTATCGTGGCCCTTCTAAAATGCTTTGTTCAGCCAGCTACCTCATAGAGTGAATTATATGACCTTTTTTTTTTTTTTTTTTTTTTTTGGCATTTTGAAAGCTCAGAATTCTGCAGCTTCTGATATTCCTGACTTGTAGACCTAAAACCTCATGCTAGATAATTTCCCTTCTTATTATAATAGCTTAAAAGTCTTTGTTTTTGGTATAATTTGCTTTGGGATGTGCAACTCCAGTAATAGATATAAATGAGCTTAGTGAATCCCAAAGACACTTTTTATTTTATCAGCTGATGTTCAGATTACCACTAAAGGGGAAATTGCTACTTTATGTAAAATAAAACTGTAGCTCACAGTAGGTGGTATACTCCAAGATTTTTTTTTTTTTAAGATTTTATTTATTTATTCATAAGAGACACAGAGAGGCAGAGACATAGGCAGAGGGATAAACAGTCTCTTTGCAGGGAACCTGGTACGGGACTCGATCCCAGGACCCTGGGATCATGCCCTCAGCCAAAGGCAGACACTCAACCCAGGTGTCCCCCAAGATTAATAAGGAGAATGAACTTCAAAAGTACAAATTCTCTTAAGTGTAAAATAGCAGTTCTGTGCTGGGGCTTGTATTAATGAATACTTGTCCTATTTCTTAGTAATACTCATTTTCAGTTCTTTGGCTACCTTTTTTTTTTCCCTTTGGCTACTTCTTAATAATAAAGTTGTTTATGCCTTGCTATATACTTCTGTCCTTAAAATCTTCATTTCAGTATCTATACTGTGGGTCAGATAAGCTGCTAGTTACAGTGGCTACAAAGTTCTGCAACAATGAATGAGATGTGAGTAATATACTTATGCTAGTTTACTGTAAGGGGCCATATAAGAATATCTTCAAACTAAATACTGACAGAAAAATAACGATGTGTGCTAAATGGTAGGTACACGTTTCATTTCATTTCTTTTACACATAGGAACTATCTGAGATGAGGAGCCTTGAGACACAAAGTAGTTATTTGTCCAGGGATCTGAGAGCATTTGGGCCCGATTTTATTTATTTGAGAGAGAGAGCATGTGAGCATGAGCTGGGGGAGAGGGAGAAGCAGACTTCCTGCTGAGTAGGTACCCCAATGTGGGGCTCAATCCTAGGACCCTGGGATTATGACCTAAGCTGAAGGCAGACACTTAACCAACTGAGCCACCGAAGCACCTGGGCCCTATTAATTTCTAATAAATTTTTGGTCAATTAATGTACATATTACTTTGCTTTTCTACAAAATAGCCATAAAAGCTGAAGTAGATTATGAAAATACATAAATGTGTAGTATTTTCCGATAGGGTGGCCTTATGTTTTGAAACAGTTCCTGGAGCCAGGGCCTATTTTAATATTTGAAAATAGGTTGCTATCAAATGGATTATTTTATTTGGTATTGCTAACCACTGAAGTTGTAAGGAAAGGGAAATAATTTTATAGTTTCTTCCTCCCACAGGTCATAATTTAGTTGTGGACATCAGGATGTTTTTCTTGGCTTACTCTCATTCATGTAGTTTTTCTTGCACATCTGTTACATAAATTACTAAACTATTTCCTTGAAAAATGGCCAGTTTAAGTCACACTTAATAGTGATCAAGAGGTTCGTAACTGTTGGAAAAGAGAATTAAACGACAGACTTTGAGGGGCAGAAATCCAACTACCATCCTGGTTTTAAGTATTTTTTGTTTTGGATCAATTCCTAAATTTTTTGAAGCATTGGAATAATTATGTGCGGCTTCTAGTGTTTCCCTAAAGACTTTATGTTGGACTATAAATAATTAATGACTTTTTAATATGAAAAGGTATTTTAGTCACTGTTTCCATAAGTTTTTATCTTTGATCAATTTACATATACATTCTAATCTGGTACATAGTTTTCCATGGGAAACTAAATTTGGAGTGTTGACTCCTTTAAGACTTACTCATTTTGTGTAACCTTTCCTGACCTTGCATTCTATGTAAACCATAAAATAATGATTTTCAGTGGTGTTTTTTTGGGAAAAACTTCATAAGGCATTAGTTCTGCTAGTTACATCTTATGACAGCTTTACATTTAAGTGATGAATGTGTCAGTGGTTAGAAATCCCAGAAATTTTAGATGTAAGTGATTAGTTTTTACTTTTGTAAACTGGTAACAGAATCAGTACTGGAAATTCTCCTGAAATACTAGGTCATCTTCCATAAGCAAGGGACCAAGTATTTATTTAATGTACAATTTGAAATTGTATGGAGTGGGAATGCCACTTTTTAAGCTTGAAATCTTTATTTTTTTATTTTTTTAAAGATTTTATTTATTCATGAGAGACACAGAGAGAGGTAGAGACAGACACAGGCAGAGGGAGAAGCAGGCTCCATGCAGGGAGCCTGATATGGGACTTTATCCTGGTACTCCAGGATGGCGCCCTGAGCCCAAGGCAGACACGCTCAACCGCTGAACCACCCAGGCATCCCAAAGCTTGAAATCTTTAGATAAGGATCTCGTTTGGAGTAGTGATGATCTGTAATAGGCATATTTTCAGATTAGAAGAGAAAATATGTCATAAGTTGGCTAATGCCAGTTACTGATAAGTTTTTAAATATTTTTTGCATTACATTTCTTACGCTGTAACCATTCTCCTTTCTAAAATACAGTGGATTCTTTTTTTTTTTTTAAAGATTTATTTTAGAAAGAGAGAGTGGGCCAGTGGGGGTTGGGGGGAGAAGAAAACAGAGAGCATCTCCAGCACACTTGAGCTGAGCATGGAGCTGACAGGGAAATCGATCCCAGAACCCTGAGACTGTGACCTGAGCTGAAACTGAGAGTCGGATGCTGAGCCACTCAGGTGCCGAAGATTCTTGATTTCTCTGTTGAGTTTTGACTTTTTAAAACAGATTTAGACTTGTTAACAGAAAATAATGTATAATTTTGTTATGATCCAAATCTGATTTACATGTGTAGAAACAAGTCACTTAGCTAAACCAGGCACTGAAATCCATGGGGCAGCTCTGTGGCTATTGTAACTTAATTTCTTTGTGAAAAACAACTCAAGAAAATACTGGTAGTGAATGTGGCAGAGCCTAAGAAAATGATTAATAGATGAAAAATAGTAGCTTTATAAAGCGTGTTTAGAGAGGAACTCATTGGGTTTGGTAGTACCTTGGACTGATGACATGATCAAATCTATATGGAATCGGTAAAAAAAAAAATTATGAGTTTTCTGCCATGCATAAGTTTCATACCTAAGAAAGAAAACTTGATGAATTTAATTATTGGTTACCCTGTGTTGGGGAAGTGTAATATATACAGAATACTTTAAAACTCTTGTTCGAATCTGGAAGACTATCAGGAGTCTGTACAAACATTTGTGTTCATAATTTTGATAGTAAACAAAGGTCTTTATTGTTAACAGATGTTAGGTTTGTTCTTAGTTTTTTCTACCTGCAGAGTATGTTTAGTGTTTAATTTTAATATGCTCCTGTCCCCTGCAAAAAAATGAAAATATATTTTTATAAAATTTATCTTTCTACTTTATAAACAGTACAAATGCAGACTAAAAATTTGAGTTAAGATTACAAGAATGTTGAGCCGTTACCAATTAACAATATTCAATAATAGGAAAACATCAAGAGTCATTCAATTTTGTACTCTCAGTTTCCCAACCCCATGAAAGTACTGGATGGAACTATTACTGAAATTGAAGGCCAACATCAATCAGGATGGATCACAGAATTTGGTGGTAGAATGATGGAAGAATAGTTTTTGGCTTCGCAAAGAGTATGTTATAGCCCTTAATTTTCTTACAACTTTAAATAATTAGAATTTCAGTTAGAATTACATCAGCTAGAGGTACTTTTCTATTATCATATCATATGGGGAAGGAAAATTGAAAGGGTGTTTTTGAACATTAGTACATTTTCTGTGGTTTTCTCAGCAAAGGCAGGCAGTTTGTGTTTGGAATTAGGCGGCTTTTTTGGCTGTACTATGTTTTTAAAATGCTGTAGGTACCGTACCCAGTTACAGTATCTAACTTGATCTTTGAGTATCCAGAATTGCCTTAAAAAGAACTTCAAAAAGTTGGAGCTTTAAAAAGTAAACTGTGGAACTCTTCTCCTTTCTCATAAAACCTGTCAGTAAACTGTTCTTTAATATTTATCTGGTGTTAATTTTTTTTTCCTATGATGGCTAAAGGATGAGGTGTAGTATTTCAGTGCAGATTCTTGATGGCTCTTTTAAAAGCAGAGTTTCATGTTTCAGCATTTAGTCTTTTAGTGTTCCCTCTTGAAAAGTAAAGAGGAAAACAGAAGGTGCATAATCCAGCATGGTCCTTTGTGTAAATAGGTGAAGTCATAAATAATATGCACATGAGCATCCCACATATTTATGATAAAAGTGGATTGAAATAGGGCATGTTTTTTAAGTAACCAGGTTACTCTCCTTAAATCTTGTTTCTTCAAAAGAATGGATAAGAGAGTCTCAGATTTTTGATGTCTTCAATTTCAGTTTTCAAACTATTTTTTTTACCTTGCTTAAGAGAATTTGTATTTGAGTAGGGCATGTTGGCTTCCTCTTTTCCAGTTGGGATACTTTGTATTTAAGATGTAGTAAAGATGAAGAAAATGTAATTTCCATGATTGGTAATATATTTCTTTAGAGATTAAATCAACATTTAGTTCTTTTAGTAGCAGTTTGTGATGTCATCTTTTTTTTTTTTTTTTTAAGAAAATGGGGAGTGGGAGGCAGAGGGAGAGGGAGAGAGAGAATCTTAAGCAGGCTCCACACTCAGCATGGAGCCTGATGGGGGTTCCATCTCACTTCCCTGAGATTGTAACCTGAACTGAAATCAAGAGTTGGACACTTATCGACTGAGTCACCCAGGTGCCCAGATGACATCTTAATGTATTAATTAGCAAGTTTTTTCTTTTAGGTCATATGATATTACCCAGTTCTCTAATTTTAGGGAATTGTGGCATAATAGAACATGGGCTTTGAAATTAGGAAACCTAGAAGAATTTAAACATCAGTTGTTTACTAATCATGTGCTACTGAGTGAGTTTATTTAACTTCTCTACCAATGAGTTGCTATAAAATATATTTTTCCTCTCTGCTCACTCATTTTTTCTATTTGGTAGAAGGGGCTGCTGCTGATAATGACAGCATGGCAGCACTGGAGAGAGAGTGGCCAGCATTAGGTTTGTTATAATTTTTCTTCTCTACTTTCCAATATTTATTTTATTAGGTTTATTCTTCTGGTGTGGAGGGAGCACTGTAGTTGATTCCTTGTATTACTTTATTTTTTACCTAAGATATTATATAATAAAGTATGATAATATTTGCTTTAGTGACATTAAATTAATTCTTCTACTGAACCATTTCTTGTGTTAAGATTTTTTATTGCTTTTTCAGATCAAGAAGGCTTTTTTTTTTTTTTTTATGGGTAGCAAATATCCAGCCAAGCAAATGAGCTTTTCCACCTCCTCACACTGTTCTATGTAACCAATTTCAGATTTCTGCTAACAATGAGAGTTATGGATTTGTCGGATTTAGGAGTACTAGACTTTTTGGTTGTTGATCACAAATCTGATTCTGTTCACAGGACTGTAATACATATTACTTGATTTTAAAATACGAGTATTGGGGACACCTGGGTGGCTCAGTCGGTTAAGCATCAGCTCAGGTCAGGATCCCAGGGTCCTGAGATGGAGCCCCCCACATTAGGCTTCCTGCTGAGCAGGAGGCCTGCTGGTCCCCCTGCTTGTGCTCTCTCTCTCTCTCCATCAAATAAATAAAATCTTTAAAAAATAATAAGAAGAATATTATTATACTGAATAAAATATTCAGCTTGCACATAAGGGTAATGTAAAAGCCATCCCTTGATGAAAAAATGAGTATAACATGGTCTACAATCAAACTTTTAGAGCAAGTATTCTTAAAACTATTTTCCTAATGTCTTGGCAGGAAGCTTAAAAAAAAAGGAACAAGCATAAAAAAAAATTTTGTTACCTGAGGAAACTTTCTTTTTCAGTGTTTATTTTATGGGTGTTTTATTATTTTTAACTTATTGAAAGATTGATACTTTACAAGGAGCATAATAGTTTTACCTGTATCATAAAAGTATTTTCTGAAACCTTTGTGACATTGAGATAAAGAGGTGGCTTTTAAATATAAGTTTTAATGTTCAGGAATCATTCTTTTCTAGAAGTGTTTCTTAAAAACATGTTAATTTTAATATTAGGTACTTAAATTGTTCCTGTAGTTTTACACATGCAGCACTTGGTATACATGTTGTAGTGTGTATACGTACATTTTAGTTACTAGTTCGCTGCCCTTATTAGCCTGATAAAAGGAGACTTTGCAAGTATAAATTATACTTTCCATGGTCTACCATGATGCTTATTTGCCTATAAAGAGTTAAAAAGTTGCTAATAACAATACATGTACTGATGATACAGTACTTTTTATTTTTAGGGGCATTTAATACTTTTCACTTGATTATAGTAAACTATTCATGGGAGGAAATTCAGAAAATACAGGAAAGTATAAAGAAAAAAAATACTATTTAAAACCATTACTTTTAACACTGTGTCTCTGTCTCTTGCTGCCTGTTTTCTTGTTACATGGACTCTGTCTGCAAATGTGGATGGATATACATATGCATGCGTACAATTAAAGATCTAAAAGAAAATAACTGCTAAATATTTTCCTGATCTCAGAATGAAGTCTTTATATGTTTAAAACTAAAAGAAGAAAACATTAAAAATATGACTCTAGTTTTTGAAAAGGAAGTAAAATTAAGACAACCTAGGGAAAATACTTAAATCAGTCTGTTTCAATTTCCTTATTCCTTTGTTAGCAGGTAGAACTGAATAATACCTAAGCTTTACCTTTTCTCTTGGTGTGTATAGTTTTGTTTTAACAAAGCATTATTGAACTTTTAACAAGAACAAATATCAATAAGGTCTGTTCAAATTTTTTCTTGTCATTCATTAATGCAGATTAGAAGAAGCATTGATCATCTATGAATAGAAGCCCCATTTTAGGGATCCCTGGGTGGCGCAGCGGTTTGGCGCCTGCCTTTGGCCCAGGGCGCGATCCTGGAGACCCGGAATCGAATCCCACGTTGGGCTCCCGGTGCATGGAGCCTGCTTCTCCCTCTGCCTATGTCTCTGCCTCTCTCTCTCTCTCTGTGTGACTATCATAAACAAACAAACAAACAAATAAATAAATAAATATTAAAAAAAAAAAAAAAAAAGAAAAGAAGCCCCATTTTAGCTTTTACTTTCAACCAGAGTCTTGCTTCTAAAATCTGGACCCAAACTTGTTAAATAAAATTTCTTGGTATTTTATCAGTAGAGAGAGGTGAAATAAATAGAAAATGAGGAATAAAGAGGAGAGCCAAAATGAACACTAATAATTTACAAAGTGAATAATCAATCCTTGAATAATTGAACATTGGCTTTGCGGACACAGCCATAGAAGCATATGTACAGAATTTGAGGGCAGTAACTTTCAGCATTTGGCATTAAAGATCTAGTGAGTGAGCAGTGCTGAGTTGTCCAGGGTTAAGTACTCTCACTTGGGGACTCCCTTAGTCCTGTCCTACCTGTTGGGGTGTTGTGAGGAGCAAATGTAAAAGCATTTATAGATGCAATAAAGAATCTTACTAATACAGACAATAATGATTTTAATTGTGGATTTTATCTTCGTAAAAAGCAGTGATTCAATATTGCTTTAAGGTAAAATCTTCAGAACACGAGCAGCTTCTTACATTCTTCACTCTTTGGTTATTTCCTGATAATTTCCTGTAATTTTGTTTGCAGAACACATCCTAGACCTTTGTCTGAGTTTTGTGTGTTAAAAAACTGTTGGAACAGCCCCCTCTAGTGTCTGAAGTATCCATTTTTAAAACTTTTTTTTTTTTTTTTTTTTGTCAATCAGAAGTTTTAGGAATTAAACTAGCTATTTTTCCTTTCACATCTGGAGATAATTTCTTTTTTTTTACTTTTCTTTTTTTGGTGGAGGGAAAGGGTTATTCTCCTTTTTTGAAAAGGTCACTGGAATTATGGGTAGGGTGTGGATTGAGGGCAGCAGAAAACATGGGAAAGGAAGGATCAAAATGCCATTTCTACCTTTTTAGAAATAGTTATTTTTAAGTGAGCTGGAATAGGGCCAAACTATACAGTGTCATGTTTTGTTTGTTTTAGTTTACATTTGTTTCTGAATTAGGTACAGCTTAAAAATACTTTGTTTTGGAATTCTTTATGGCCATTGGATCTCATCTTAAGAGTTCTTTGCAGTTTCTGAAGCAGCAGTTTCACTGGAAAGTGGCTTTAAAATAGAGCCTGATTTTCTTTGTGGAAGTGTTGTAACTTTGTTACTGTTTGTTTTTACTGCCATATCTTTTTGTGGATACACTTTGTAACTATATTGTAAGTGTTCTAATGCTAAATTGTCATTTTACATAGTTCCCATTGTTTTTCAACCAAAGAAATAAGGAGATTCTTAAATTATTGGCTCTCTGCCACCTCTCCCTGTAAACACACAGCACTCAAACACACAGGCCTTCAGCTAAGAATCTTGTGAAGGGTTAGAGAAACAGGACCTTTCTCATTTGACCCATGGGCTTTTGTAGCTTGAACAAGGAAAGTAGTGTTCTGAAAGCTACAGCATTTATGAAGGCTCTAGTAAAAATATTTCATGTGCATGGACTAGAGATTAACTCCTTTCATCTTGTTCTCTAGCAAATTAAACAATGCAAACAGATTTTAAGTGCATTCTTGGTAATGAAATGCTTGGGTGAATTATAATCCTAATTGCTATTGTTCATTCCCACAGCTGCATGTTGACACTTATAACAGCCTAAACCACGCATTCTTCAGCCACTAGGATAAACAAAAGCATTTTGAAATCCATCATTTTGTGGCATCTTAAATTGCATATGTCATTGGCTGCCTTGATTTTATTTTGTTTCCATTGTGGAAGAAATTAGAGAAAATGTTAGTCCTTTGTATTTATACATAAAATTATTGTCAATAGAATCATTACTGGGTTTTTATGAAAATTCATTCTTTAATAGTCTTAATTTTTAAAGGAGGCAGTAGAAGTTATGTCACAGGGAAACAATTTGTATTTGTTATCAAACTAGTTGATATTTTAGGAGGCAGCTTTCTCCAAAATTTGAAAGAAAGTAATAGGATTTCACTTTTCTTCTTAGTAGAATAGTATTCCAAATGTAAATCTAGAACCTAGATTTATTCTGTGATTTGGCAAGTCATATTTATATGTGTAATGGTTCCTTTAAAATTTGACCCAAAACCATTTATTAGTCTCTTTCTTTAAGGGCAAAGAAAGGGAAATGTTTGCAATGAATTTAAAATTCGTATTTCTTTATATTTGAGAAACAGGTTTGAATACCAATTATAATCAAACCTTTCTTCCTTTAAAAAATATAAGTTTTTGATAGCTGAAAAACCATACAGCAAGAGTAGGGTATATGGATGTAATAGTTAACAAATTCTGATTTTTCTCTATTTCTAAGGCTTAATTGAAGGGTTTAAAATTGAAGATTCGAATGACCATATTCATAAGCATCTATTATAAGTGCTCTCAGTAATAATAGGAGCTTTAGATGTCAATTGAATATTGCTACAGTTTGTCACATTTTCACAGCATTTCTTTATTCCTTAGAATGTCTTTCAATTCTTAAGTTCATAGGAGTATGGAAATTGTTTTAATAAGCAAACATTTTGCTGCCATCTTGTATCTTAATTTTAAGGTGCCCTTTTCAAAGTTAATTCATTCTTATAAAAATACTAATATTTTTAAATTCTAATTGATTGTTGTCTGTAATAATAATAATAGTAATAGCAGCTAACCTGTATTGAGCAATTCCTGTATGTCTCATACTGTGCTAGTAGAAACCATTTGAGATGCTACCCTTTGAGGTAGTATTCTTACTTACTCCCATTTTGCATTTGAGGAAACTGGAATATAGACAGAATAATTTTGCCAGGGGTGCCTGGGTTGTTCATTGAGCATCTATCTGCCTTTGGCTCAGGTCATGATCAAGGTCCTAGGATCGAGCCCAGCATGTTGCCTGCTTCTCCTTCTCCCTCTATTGCTCCCCCTGCTTGTGCTCCCTTTCTCTCTTTCTCTCTACTCTCCTGAATATATAAACAAAATCTTAAAAGAGAAAAAAAAGAATACTTTTGCCAAAAGTCACAGAGTAATTGGAGTCTAATCTTTCTGACTCCTAGAACCCATGTTCTTGACTGACCACTACTGAAGTCTTAAGTGAAAGTTAAATGTTATCATACAATCTCTTGATGGAATATTATGTAGCCATCAAAAGTGAGGCTTAAGGTAACTAGTGACATAGGAAATGTATGTGATGTAATAAGTGAAAAAAGGGACTCCTGGGAGGCTCATTGGTTGAGCGTCTGCCTCCGGCTCAGGGTGTGATTCTGGGATCAAGTCCCATATCGGGCTCCTTGCGGGAAGCCTGCTTCTCCCTCTGCCTGTGTCTCTGCCTCTCTCTTTGTGTCTCTCATGAATGAATAAATAAAATAAATTAATTAATTTTTTAAAAATAAGTGAAAAAAGACCAAGTGATTACAGTTAAATTTTCATAGCAATTTTAAATATTTTTAGAATTTCTAGAATTTTAGAAGTTTGTCATTGCTTTTTTTAATGCAATATAGATAATATTCTTTTTTTTAAAGATTTTATTTGTTTATTCATGAGAGACAGAGAGTGAGAGAGAGAGAGAGAGGCAGAGACATAGGCAGAGGGAGAAGCAGACTCCATGCAGGGAGCCCAACGTGGGACTTGATCCTGGGTCTCCAGGATCACAACCCGGGCTGCAGGCTGTGCTAAACCTCTGCGCCACTGGGGCTGCCCATATCCTGCTCTTATATAATTTTTCTGATTAATTTACAGAAGTTCTGTTAAAGCAAGAGTACATGTAAACCAGATCTGGTTGGAAAAGTGACAACTTAGTTTTATAATAGACTCTAGCATTTTCAGTTTCCTTTTTAATTTGACCCAAAGCCATTTTTTACTGGACTTATGCCAGCTCTAATGTAATCTCTCATCTGTATTCTGGGAGGCTAATGGAATAATAAAATTTTCTTAAATATAACTTAAATGTGTTTTATAGTATCCTCGAAATAGCTTATGCACAAAAGATGTTTTCTTTCCCACCCTGTAGAGGTATCTCATTAGGACACCCAGTAGTGTCATTATTAAGTTTTCATGTGTTTCTCAGTTTTGATGCTAATCTTTGTGTGTATGTGCGTGCATTTTTTTTTCTCTGCAGCACCAATGTGGTTATGAATTATTCAGAGATCGAGTCTAAGGTTCGAGAAGCAACGAATGATGATCCTTGGGGACCTTCTGGGCAACTCATGGGAGAGATTGCCAAGTAAGTGATAATTTGACTCAGCAGTGCAGAAAGAATCCAACTATCTTTACATAGAAATACAAAATTTGCTTTCAGTTTTAAACAGTTTAGCTGCCAGATACAAATTTTGCATAATCATTCAGATATTAATGGAGGAAGTTCTACGCAGAGTCCCATTTCCCCTTAAAAATTAGCTCGAAAAAGTACTACCAAATTTTTCAACGAAGTTTAGAGACTTACTGTAGCTTTTTATAAAATTTTGAGAAATGTATAAAATAACTTGAAATAAAGTTAGGAAATTTTTTTTGATGAGCATCTGGACCACCATCTTGGTAAGTAAAGGGCTTGTAAAGGATGAGATTAATTAGTGGGATTTACATGTGTCCTAGACATTGTACAAACTATGAGAAAAATATTTTTATGGAAACATATCTAAATTTTTTGTATTAAGCTTATTAAATTTTTTAAGCTCTTTGGGAAAACACAGTAACTTAGAACAAGTCTGCCATCTACTGTTAAAATTAATGTATTGCAAAGTCTTGAGGAAAATTATTCTTTTTCAGGGCTACATTTATGTATGAACAATTTCCAGAACTTATGAACATGCTTTGGTCACGAATGTTAAAAGACAACAAAAAAAATTGGAGAAGAGTTTACAAGGTATGGACGTCATTTTGTTTTTATTGCTTGACATGTTGAAAACAAATGCTTGAAATTTTGAGATATGCATACATAAGTGATTATGAAGGACATTAAATCTTAGGATATTCTTAAACAGGTAAAAGAAAATTTGCTAGTCACCATAAACAACTATTCTGAATGTAAAATGTTTAAAATTAATGTTAATAATACTTAAAAATATCTTTATTTAGTAGTTAAAATTTTTCCTACCAAAAATATATTTGCATATCAAAAGTAATGAATCCACAGCTGGATGCATATTTAGTGTATGAGCAATTAAAATGAAAACCACAGTGTAATATGGTTTCTCATCTCTACATAAAATTTGCCTAATTTATAATAATTTTAACACAGTGTTCTGCACCAGAAATGTTAGTTTAAAATATAGAGATTCTAAAACATATTAAAATTCTAACATTGTAAATTTCCAAATATGTACTTTTTATCAGATACCTAATGTAGAATTCTAAAGATTGTCATCTGTTTCCCAAACCCGCCATATTTTCTTGTTACTCAAATTCCTGTGCTTTCAAAATGGCATATAATGTTTATATCTGAAACTCTGAAAGCAACATTTTGACTTCCAGGATTGAAGAGCAATGCTTTATTTAGTTCATGTTTTTGATGTTATTTGTTTCTGAAAACATTCACTGTCATTCTTTTAGCTTATATAATATTTGTGATAAAATAGTTGCTGTTTCTTTATGTGAGGTTTGTACCAAGCAAAGTTAAGTTCACAATGCATCATTCAGTGGTTTTTAGTGTATTTACAAAGTCGTGCAACAGTCACCACTACCTAATACCAGGATTTTTTCATCACCCCAAAAAGAAATCCCATAAAACCTTTATTTTCTCATATTTGTTGGCAGCTAGTTTCTGAAACAAAAGTCACATCATTAACTTCCAAATTTAATTTGATCTGGGGAAAATGCTATGGGATCATATAATTACTAAATAATTGTTCTCTTTAACTGATGTTTCTAACAATTCACCATTCTGTACTGCCTAGAGGAAAAGTAAAAACTGAGCCACTTTCCAGAAGCTTAGTGTTTATTTGTATCATATATTCAGGTATTTCTTAACATCAGAGAGCTATTTTTTCTTAATCTTTTGACACATGGTAACAATGGACAACTTATAATTATTTACCGTGGTTACAAGAGGAATTTCAAATTGACTATGTATTTAAAGTCCAGTATAAGGTAAAGACATTCCCCCTGCCCTCTCCCTTACCCCCGCAAAGATTATTTGCTAATGTTGGAATTATTTTTTTTTAACCATTCACCAAAGCTCTACCAGAATTTATTTTGTTAAATCATTTTGTGCTTTGTATTTTTACAGTCATTGCTGCTTCTAGCTTACCTCATAAGGAATGGATCAGAGCGTGTTGTTACAAGTGCCAGAGAACACATTTATGATTTGCGATCCCTGGAAAATTACCACTTTGTAGGTGAGCAATAGAAAAACCTTATAAGCAAATTAAAACAGTAGTTGGAGTTGTCAGTCACCTGAACCAGCTTAGAAGCTTCTCTGCTCTAATTAGAATGTGACTATTGCTGGTTGTGTGACGAGTGCAGAATCCAAGACGTGGGGCCCTAGAGTATTAATTAGTGAAGACAAGAACTTGCAGAAAAGACTGGCTAATAACAACAGAACCAACACAACATGAGTGTTCGGGTTTATATTAAAATATGCACTGGAGACTGGTCCCCTGTGGTGTCCATAAAGGAATAGCTTTAATCATATGGGAAGAAAAGGTTAGAGCTCCAAAACACACACATCTGTTTGAAGCTGGGTTTTTTTTTCCTCCCACCAAATAATATTTACTGTGCAAAGGCAGCAAGGCCAGAGTGTGTTTTGAATGTGAACGAGGATACAGAATAAACCACATTTCATTTTGTTGTGTACCCCAGTTGAAAGCACTTTAAAAATTCAGTTTTTCAGCTACACTAAATTCTGGTAATTAGTGTTTCCAAACTTGTATTGGGGAAACCAAAGCATTTGGGTACATTTTAGTCATTAAAATGTTAAAGTGAATCTTTTGTTGTTAAACTACAGTAGGAAAAGAAAACATTTATGGATATAAGTCTTTTTCATATGGTCATCATTAGTAATGCTTTTTAGTAGCTCTTTCATTTATCTTACATAGCACCAATATCTGTGGTTCTTGTTAATTCACTTTTACATGCTCTTACAAGCCAGAATTGAATCACAAGACTTAGAATTTGCTGATGAGAAAATGACGAAATTCAGTAGCACTATATGCCTCTTTTTGTTAATTTTAAATATTGAAGTTGGTTTTTTATGTTGAAATTTTCATGTCTGTTTTTTGTGTTAAAGGGTTTGATATTTATTAATTCTTAAGGTTTTGTTTCTCCCTTACCATCCTCACAGATGAGCATGGCAAAGATCAAGGTATAAATATTCGCCAGAAGGTGAAAGAATTGGTTGAATTTGCCCAGGATGACGACAGGCTTCGTGAAGAGCGAAAGAAGGCAAAGAAGAACAAAGACAAATATGTTGGGGTTTCCTCAGACAGTGTTGGAGGATTCAGATACAGTGAGTATCAAAGACAAACTGACACCTATGCATCCATTTAGCTTCCTGGATATATTTTAAGAATCATTAAAATACAAAAGACCAAAATAACTTTCCTTTTTTTCCCCAAAAAATAGAATATGAAAATATATGAAGTACTCTTTTTGGTTTCTATTATATGGATATTAGGAATCTTCTTTTCTATTTTTTACTTTTGTGGGTTCAGGAATATTATTTTAACCATTAGTCATCAATTAAATGATTATAAACTTTAAGTTGACATAATAAAACAGATATATACTCTTCCCTCTTGATTTAAAAAGAAAAAAGATTTCTGTCCTCACCGTTTAGAGCATAAAAATATGAAGTTTGATAAAGAGCTTCATTTTCCTTATTTGAAGCACATTAGCTCTATTTTGGGCCAAAAATAGGTAAGCTTCCTATAAGTTAGTTCTGCCTCAGTCTCTTCCCTTAACTAAGCAATACTTTAATTCGACACAGAAAAAGGTGACAGTACTATCAGTTTTTCACCTAGGCCTATCACTTTATTTTTCCTAACATGTTTAAGAGCTGCTGTAACATTGACTCCTTATGTTTATTTTTAATATAATATAGCTTCCCTAAAATTGATCACTAGGTACTTGAAACAGGCACGGAAAATAAGAAAACTCCATTATATCATGTCCCTTTAGACTCATTCAGTCTTCTGTAAACTCTGACCATCTCCTGGTCATTTTGTATATATACAGACAGGCTAGTGCTCTGTATACTCAGCCACAGATTGGGACTTCCCAACTACCTCCCACCCATATCAGAAGTTTTTTTGTATTTGGATTACATTGGGATCTTAACTCCTGCATTAGAACCATGTAAAAATTTCTATTTCTTGTGATTATCTACAAAATAATATCTTCACTACTTCGCTGCTTTGCTTCCTTGCTCTCAAAGAAAAAATACTGTACTTAATTATTAAAGGACATTTTTAACAGGAAAATTCCATTCTTTTTATGACTAAGCATCACAAAAAGTTCTTGAATTGAGGAAAAATATTTCTCTTAAATCATATAAATAAGTTTTGGAATTTTTATTTTAGGAGAGTAACAAGTTTTTGGATTCTTTGCCTAAGTAGTTATTTTATTCTTTAGCTTTTTCAAAGCAGCAGGAGCAATTTAACATGTTTTTTGAGGAGAAATTGCTATTTGCAACTCATTTCTTCATTCTACTTGCTTGTAACCCTTTTTTTTACCAGCACAATTTATATAATTTATATACTTAGATTTAGAAAACTGAATAAAGTCTCAGTCTCTGTGAACTAATTACAACATCTACATTAGAGAGTTGAACATCTTACATATTTGCATCACATTCTTTTAAAATTATATTTGTGATGTATATATTGTTCAAAGACTTAACTAATCAACTTCAACTATTTTATGTCTTTTCATTGACCTTAGATGGTGTCTTACCAGTAATCTGATACCTTTGTAATATGTCCATCACACTAATCAGCTTTGTTTGCATCTGCTTTCATTTTTCCTATAAATTTGTCTTTTCAAAGTCTAGTTTATTACACTTTCATTGAAATGTACATTCATGTTATTGGAAAACCACTCATTTTTATAAAGCCATCTGGTTAAAATTTTGTCATATTCTTTTTAAGTTGATGGTCACTTTCAGATCTAGTGGACATATCTTAAAATCCTCCTACAGAAAATTTTGGCTTTGGCAGTTTTAGCAGGCAGTTCTACAGAATGGTTTTATTCAGTCTCCAAAGGGTTTTTTTTGCCACCAGAACTAGTTCACCAAAGTTGAACACAAAGACTGAGCTACCTTTTGATTATTTTGTTGTCATTGCACTTTTCCCTTTTCTTTTTAGCCTGCCTTAATTTTCATTGTTTTCTTCTTTTTAACCTCATGTGATTTCTCTGTACTGTCTACTCTTGGCTTTTTGGTTGAGTTTGGATAGGCCCCCAAGGTCAAGGTCTGAAACAAATTTTGACATTTTGGGGTTTTTGTTTACCATGATCTGTTCTTTTCATTCTCAAATTTCACACAGAGTCACCCTAGGTTTTGCCATCCTGGCATATGTTTAGACTTGGTGTTTGAAAGATCATCACTGTTCTGAACTGCTTGAGCATATTTCATGATTCTAGTCTGTGTAGTTTTGGGTGGTTAGAATATTCTTTTTATAATAATTAAAAGATGCTTTCCCATGCCATAAAATCCGTTATTTTTCTAGTTTGACACTTAAAGAATAATAGTTATTTTCAGCATATTGGGACATGTGTTGTGTCCTATAGTTGGTGTTTTTTAAGAGACTGTTGCTGTCCAATACTTTTCTAATAATTGAAGAACCATTAAGAGACAAGAATGAAATATGTATTATACGACTTTTGTAAAAAAAAATTTCCATTTCTCTTTGACTTATATAGCCTATGTTGGTTTTTGTGTTTTCCTCTACTCTTTTAAGAACTTACAGATAATGCTGTGCTGTGCATTAAGGTTGTGTAAGTTTTCATAAACAAAACCTTTTGAATCTGCATTCCTGCCACTTAATGACTGGCACTACATGCTGTGCCTTGCTGTAATTGTGTTGATTCAGCACTGTGGGAGCTTTCTGTTTTCCTTTGAAAACTATTTTATTATGAGGAAAAGCTTCAGAAATAAGGACTGTAGACACCTTTTGAATTTAATGTCCTTAAAGTTGCTTTTCTTTTTAATGCAGGTGAAAGATACGATCCTGAACCCAAATCAAAATGGGATGAAGAGTGGGATAAAAACAAGAGTGCTTTTCCATTCAGTGATAAATTAGGTGAACTGAGTGATAAAATTGGAAGCACAATTGATGACACCATCAGCAAGTTCCGGAGGAAAGATAGAGAAGACTCTCCAGAAAGATGCAGGTATTAACGCTTTGTCTCCTGGGTCCTTTGAAAAGGGTGCTGAATTTATGCAGCTGGGTTTTTGTTTATCTAAAGTTCAACTTTTCTTTTTTCTTAATAGATTTTATTTTTTTGAGCAGTTTTAGGTTCACAGAAAAATTGTACATAAAGTAACAGAGTTGCCATGTTAACCCCCCACCTTGTGCATGCATGTGTGCTCACACGTCTGCGTGCACGCACACACACACAATTTCTCCTGTTATTAACATCTTGCATCAGTGTGATACATTTATTAACAATTGAAAACCAATCTTGATATACAGTATACTCTTAAATAAAATCTGTTATTTGCGTTAGGGTTCATTGTGTTGTGCAGTTGAGAAATACATAATATCCAGCATTATAGAACCATACAGGATAGTTGTACTGCCCTTAAAAATGCTCTATATAAAAATATGGCATGATTCATGAATTTGCATGTCATCCCTCAACAGGGGCCATCCTAATCTTCTCTGTGTTGTTCCAGTTTTAGTGTATTTGCTGCTGATGTGAGTACTCTGCAGCTGTTTTTAAGACGCTAGGTCAAACATTATTTGTAATTAGTATTGATATATTCCATGTTGTGTATGTCCATTTATTTCTAAAGTTGATCACATTTTCTGTATGTTTTTATTCAGGCTATTTATTGAAAAGAATTTTCCCAGTAAGAACTTTCATAGCTCATTTGGCATTTGGGCATCGGATCACCCAGTCTCTAAGTTATTGCTGAGGGATAATGAAGTTTATTATTAATAAACTTCACTAAATAAGTTTAAACAAAAGTTAAAGGGTTTGAAATTTAACTCTGTGACATTTTATAATGATTCCATGCCAGTGTATACAAGGAAAAAAAATTCAAATGAATTTTTAAGCTAAAATGTTTTCAAGTGTAGATCTATATTTTCATAAACTATATTTTTTGATGTTAGAGCATTTGTATTTCATTTTATGTAGAACAATACTTTGAACTTTGCAGCATTCACTTTTTGTTCTTACCTACCCATATAGCTATAAACTATATAAAAGTTAAAAGGGTAATATATATAGCACTTTATTTGCAAGGCAGGTTTTACAAGTTCTTTGTCATTTGTGCCTCAGAGTATTTCTATTAGAAAGGCTAGATCAAGGATTTTACTCTTATTTTTTAAAAGTAAAACCTGACGCCTAGTCAGGCTATGTGGAACTTTCCTAAAGTAACGGTTAGTGATAGAGCTGTTCCTTCAAGTGAGTTCTTATAACTAAGTACCATCTCTCTCCTTTATGTTTTTGCTAAAAAAAGAAAAAAATCTTAATGGTTCAGATTTAGGGGTCATTAAAAAGAAAATTTTGAAGCAATTTTAAAATACTTGTTTAGTGTTTAGTGTCTTCAATATGTTTCTGTATTTATTAAATTTCTCAAATGCCTGTCTTTTTTAAGACTGCTGCTGGAATATAATCTTTGAAGAGCCAGAATTTACTTTTAGTACCTTAAATATATCTATTTTACAACTACATTTCTAGCTCATTTATATTGAAGACTGTATATTTAAAATAACAAACACTAAACTTGGGAAACTGTGCCTACTCAAATATTCTGTGAATATTCAATTTTTTCTCTCATGATTGTTCTCATGGCCTGTGTGTTTATGTTTTTAGTTTGGCTTAGAAAACATAGTGGCCATATATTCTGTTGCTATTTCCTGAAGAGATGTGGAGATCAGGTGGGTTGGGGTAGGCTGGTTAGAAATCTATGCACATTCTTGTGTGTTGCTTTACTCTGCCACCCTTAGTTTTTCTTTTTTTGCTTTGTCTTTTTTTTTCTTCTGTCTCTCCCTTGATTTTTTTTTCTTATTGCCTCTATGACAAGTTCTGCTACAGTTCCTAAGTCTTTTACATAAAGTATCCAGGTTTAAGAGTAAAAATGTAGTGTGTATTATTTATCATAGTAACTGAAGAGCACACCAGGGATCTGAGTATTTGTGAAAGAAGAGTAGACTTTTAGACAAAGTTGCATGAGACCTCTGGGATGTTACCAGAATGACAGACTTATTTTTAGTTCGTTATTAGATTCAAGAATTTTTGAACATTGATCAGATATGAAGCTTCCATTTCATTGTGTGCTAGTCAGTTTTATATTCTCAACATATAAAGAAATTACCTTGCACTGAAATCAAATTGGACCTCAGGAAGATAAGAAATTTAGCTTTACTTATAGGGCTGATGATGGGAACCTTTAAGTCATTTGTTGCTGAGAAACTGGTAAGAGACAAGGGCTTTTGAACACCTAATCAGAACTTGTAGATTCCCTAAAATGCTAAATAGATAAAAATACATTTAGCCCTTTTGCTCTGTGTGGGAAGCTATTCTTGATCCTTGATTTATAGAGGTTCCAAATTGATTTATATTTAAGTAGAAATTGCTTTAGATTTGTCTGGGATAAATTAGTAGAGTTTTAAGGAGAATTTTAAGCATTTTGTTTCAGAATATTTATAAATTAAATCATCTACTCTAAAATTAAGTAATGTAGGCAATGTTTCAGGTAATTTCTCTCTGCCTTACTTGTACCAGAAGAGAACCTCAGTCCTATATTACTGAAGAACAAATTAGTGCTGACATTTTTAATTTGTGGCATGTGAAAAACTCAGTTTTTTTTTTATTATGTATGTTTTTCTTTTGCCTTATTAAAAAGGGGGGAAAATTGTTTTGAATATGCCTTAAAAAGGAATTATTTCAAAACATTTCAAGTATACTTGCTTCCTGTAAAGCAATTTTCATAGTAAGGTAAAAGTTTCATCTCCCTACACTATAGTAAAATAGAGCACTAATGTTGTAAAGTGCAATACTTTATATTTTTTTGCATTTACAGGTGAGCATTTAATCATTTAAATTTAGTTAGGATAGTGTTGAAAATATGTCCACTGAAATTGTAATATTTTATGATGTATTTGTGTATAAGTCAGTGACAGAATTGTTATTTAAATGGGACTGTAGTTTGCACACCATCCATTTCAAGAAAATGGTCATCAAATGCAGATGTTTGAGCTCACAGGATCTCTTCAGTTGATTCTGACATGATAATACTGTCATTTTATTTTTTAATTAAGCTTTAAATCTATAATACATAAACACTTGAATTACTTCAGACTTTTTTTATTTGTACACATTTATGTAAATCTGTTTTTGTAGCAGTGTTTTAGACTTACCTAGGGAATTGAACGGGTTCTCATTTCCTCTCCCCAACACATATCATTATTCAGATAACTTAGATAACATTCTGTTGATCCCTGTCAAATAGAGTATGGAATTTTGGAGTTACTACATTTGAAATTCTTTAGCTCAAATCACTGAGGGCTCCATTTTAAAATAATCCCTAGTCTTATTATTTTGCTTCATTTTTAATATCTTTTAGCGACAGTGATGAGGAAAAGAAAGCAAGAAGAGGCAGATCTCCCAAAGGTGAATTCAAAGATGAAGAGGAAACTGTGACGACAAAGCATATCCATATCACACAGGCCACAGAGACCACCACAACCAGACACAAGCGCACAGCAAATCCTTCCAAAACCATTGATCTTGGAGCAGCGGCACATTACACAGGGGACAAAGCAAGTCCGGATCAGAATGCTTCAACTCATACCCCTCAGTCTTCACTGAAGGTGGGAATGGCACAAGTTTACACACTCTACACAGTTTTATTCTTACAGATTACTTCTAGAATTACTGCATTAATAGGGTTGGGCATTCCTAGGCAATCATATTAATTATAGATCATCTGGCCTGTATTACTGAGAGTCATTAATAATAAGAAATCTCTTTGGGGGAAGAAACCTGTCCAGTTGCTGCACAATTGTGTATACACTTTCTATGAAAGTAGAAATGACATTTTCGGTTCATTTGGGAAAGGTGGCGAGTTGGAATATGGTGCATTTATTTCCTTCAAGACACTATTACTGGTTGCCAAACATGATGAGATTTACTAAGGAAAATAGAGGAGTATTTAGAAGATGTAAGAAATGACAAAAGAGGACCAAGTATTGATATATAGGGGAAATGGTCTCATTTTTATATAGAGATGTTGCCTATGAAGGGAGGCCTATTTGCCTGATTGTCACTACTGATTAGTAGCAGCACTGCCTTCTACCTTCTTCATTTGTTTTTTATTCACCCCACAGAAATGAAATCCACCTACTAGATACCTGGCCACAAGCTAGTGTTTTGTCAGTCTTCCCGACTAGTGTTTACCCAACTTGTGTCTTTGCGTCAGAAGTAGCAAAAAGCTGGGGAAAACGTTTTTCTAATGTATGTGTTCTACAAATTATAGTTAACTCTAAAAATAAAGCTAGTCATACTTAGTGGCAAGAACAATTCCTCTGTCAAGATTTGCCAGATATCATCTGTGTATAATTGTACCCATCTTTTTAGTTTTGATGAAAACTTCAATTAAAACTCAACTTCAGGGATCCCTGGGTGGCGCAGCGGTTTGGCGCCTGCCTTTGGCCCAGGGCGTGATCCTGGAGACCCGGGATCGAATCCCACATCGGGCTCCCGGTGCATGGAGCCTGCTTCTCCCTCTGCCTGTGTCTCTGCCTCTCTCTCTCTCTCTCTCTCTCTCTCTGTGTGTGTGACTATCATAAATAAATAAAAATTAAAAAAAAAAAAAACTCAACTTCAGTCGTAGTTATTAAAGAGGGGAAATGGCTCTGTCCTTTGTGGTCTTAGATTTCCCCTGCTGTAGATACAGTTAGCTTACTGACGACTGTACAGGGTCTGGTAGATAGTCACAATTAAAGCTTCAGTACATATAACTGTTAAAGGGAGAACTCACATAAGGTTGCACAGGAAAATCAGCCACACTGTATAACTTTTTTTAAATGATTAATTAATATTTTTGTATATTAAAAGATTTTAAATATCAGTTTGTAGTATAACCTAAATATATTTCACTCTGCCATAAACAGTTTATAGTGTAAGCTTTGCAATTTTTTTTTTCCTCCAAAAAGAAAAAAAAGGCCAGAGTTTTTGGAAAGTTTGTCAACTGCTTAATCTCTTTCAATCTCAACACCTTTTTGAACCAGCATATAGGTTTTCATCTTTAGGGCTCAAATTAACATGCGTAGGAGCTTACAGTGTTTGCCTATTGCCTAGCAATTCTGTTGTAATTTATTATATATGTATTGAACATACAGGACATTTGCACCCAGGCACTTAGGACTATGGGGAAGAGAAAAATCATTGTAAACTCCAGCCCCACATTTTAGTTTGGGGAATAAATGTGAAGCAATTAGATGTGAAGGTATATCAAACAACATAGAATGACTTGTATGGTGTACAAACAGTAATCAAAGAGTCATTAAATCATGGAATTTTAGAGCTGGATAGGATCTTGGTCTCATATGATTCTGATATATAACACTAAGATTTGAGTGGCATCTGGAAGGTATGTTTTCCAGAGTGAAATGCAGTAGGAAAAGAAATGGGGAAAACAGTGTAGATTAGATGTTAGCGATTTTAACAGTGCTAAGGATAGAATTACTTAAAAATGGCGCTCTTTCCATAAAACTTCAAGGTCATTTCTCTTTTTTCAGAAAACTAAATGTACTCTTATTATATTACAAGTATTTGGGTCTCAGCTGAGAATCAGAGATGACTAGAGCAGATTTAGGAAAAATAGTAGAATAAGCTTATTAATTTCTCTGTGTTTTCAGACTTCAGTGCCTAGCAGCAAGTCGTCTGGTGACCTTGTTGACCTGTTTGATGGCACCAGCCAATCAACAGGTAAGCTTCCACACTGGCTTTTTTTCTTTTCAGGGTAATTGTTCAAAATGCCAAATAAAGGATACAATGAAAAATAATTTTTTGCATTGGATTTATTTTTAATGTGAAATTAGTGAGCCTTGAACATTATTTGGGAAAAATTGTTTAATTGCCTGAAATAAAGAAGAGTGCTTAAATATTTGACCAGTAATTTAGTAATAGCTCTCTGTCTCCTTAATTTCTTAGTACTGAGTATATGGAGTCCTTTGCTTTCTTAAAAGCAAAATATAACTGTGCTCTGCCCATTTTATTGTCTTTCCTTAAATCTTAATTTCTGGCTCTCAACATCAGCTATGGTAGAGTTTATATAAACTTTTCATTCAATTATTCAGCAAGTATTTATTGAATCAGACACTGGTCTGGGTGCTCAAGGTATAATATTTAGTGAAACAAAGTTCTTGCCCTCATAGAAAGGTCAGGCCGAAGAAGTAATCATTAATCAGGAGTCACAAATAGTTACCTGGTTATAAACATGCTGAGAGCTTTGGAGGAAAGGGGCATTCTATGAAAGTATGTAACCATCTATCTGACATATTTTAAGGAGGCTATAGCAAAAGAGTAGTCTCTTTACCAAGATTATTTTAGATAGATTAATGATTTCTTCAGTTAGATTTTTAATATATGCCGGATTTGATTTAAGTAATTCCCTATATATTGTTTTCAAGGTAATTGGTATTTGAGGTTGCATTAGATGATTATGGAGATCTAATAAAGTCCTATGCTACAAGTCAAAACAGCTTAAATATAATTTCTGTTTAAAGATGAACTTTCCCAACCTATTCAAAGTTTATTTCACATTAAAATGTAGATAACAAGATTGACACATAAGTAATATGCGAAGTAAATCTATTGTTCCTAGATATGTGTAATGATTTTTCAAAACAATTGTTTTAAAATTTATATTAGTGATGGGACGCCTGAGTGGCTCAGTAGTTGAGCGTCTGCCTTTGGCTTGGGGTGTAATCCCGGAATCTGGGATCAAGTCCCACATCAGGCTCCTTGCAGGGATGCTGCTTCTCCCTCTGCCTGTCTCTGCCTCCCTCTCTCTCTCTGTCTCTCATGAATAAATAAATAAAATCTTGAGAAAAAATTATGTTAGTGCTTAAGTCTGTGATGGAAATTATTTCTCATTGATAGTACACGTAATTAAAGAAAGTCTTCTGTTTCCTCCTTCTTACCCACTATCATAAAATTCTTAGACCGGGATTGAATTTCATGGGGCATCTGGTTCAACAAAGTTTCTGAGCTTCTTCAGTTCCTATTTTCCCTTTTTTCTATAACTCGTACTGTTCCTAAAATTATTCTGTAAACAGAATAATTGTTCATTAAACTGTGATGCCCACTGCCACAACTACATCAGTTGTTTAATAATTGATTTGCCGTCTTTGGGGTGCCTGGGTGGCTCAGTCAGTTAAGCATCTGCCTTGAGTTCAGATCATGATCCTTGGGTCCTGGGATGAAGCCCCACATCTGGCTCCCTGCTCAGCAGAGAGCATGCTTCTCCCTCTGCCTGCCCCTGCCCCTGCTTGTTCCCACTCTCTCTCCATCAAATAAATAAAACCTAAACAAAAACCAAAAACAATTTGTGCACCATCTTTTTGTATGCTTAAAATCCTAACTGTAGTGTTAACTGTTAGCATGTAGTCATATAATACAGATATAGTGTCACAGAATATCAACTACTTTGGAATTCCTGGCATGAAATATTAAGGAGCCCTTTCATGCATCTGTGGAAAGTTTTAATGGAGCAATCAGAGAAGAATTAACTAGGAAGGTCAGATGAGTGATGTAACTTTTTTCTTCAGTGATATCAAGATTACTTTGAACAGAGAGAATTATTAAATACCAGCATGCTTCCTTTGCTTGGCAAGAACCATTGAGTGCTTTTTCTTCTCCAGTGCAAACAGTAGATTGACTAATTAAATAGAAGTAGCAATTAATATTAATACAGTAATTGAGACAAAGTCTAACATGAAATCTGGGAGGTTTCTTGCCTTAATGTTTGTTTTATCGTAATTTTCTGTAAAAACAAACTTGAGTCTACATCAGAATTATCTTTTAAAGTTATCTTCTATTTGAAACAGTATGTTTAACTAGTTTATATAGAACCCCTCTATCAGTACATAAATTTTGTTATCCCAAATCTCTGTTTAAATACTTTAGTAATGTATTTTAAATTGACTTCAGCAGTGGAAAAATATTGGATATTAAATCTTTAGAACCTACACATGAAAAAGTCTGAGAATCTACCATATTAAGTGTTGCTATTTGGTATGCCATTTGGGTGTCATTTACCAGATGTGCCTATCCTTATAATATTGCCATCATGCATGTAATATGGGCATGAACTGTAAACCTAAGCAGATATGACAGCATCTGTACCTCTCACCAGATAAATACTTCCTCTGAGGATATGCTCAGATTTTCTTTTTTTGTGTGTATGTTACTACATCCTTTTTTGCTAACATCTTCAAAAGTATGTGTGGTAAAATCACTGTAGAGTCTTTTCCAAGTTTTAAATATATGTGTGAAACCCATTCACCAAGAATTCATCACTACTATGGTGATGTTCTTTTAAGATCTGTACTCTAAATATATTTTGGTGGCTTTTACACACAGTACATTTCTAAGTAAACATTCTAAAAATAAATTACAGTATTTAGAAAATAAGCCAGTTAAAACTAGAATGCCAAAAACATCCCATTTCATTTTTTTATTGTTTCTCACCTTTGTAAAAATCTACATTGTCTCCTTTGTCCCTTTCTCATTAAGGAATTTAGGTCTTGATTAACATACATTCTGTAAGTTCTCTCTAATAACAATAAATGAGGTTGAAGAGAAAAATACACCATAAGTCAGTACAAACAGAGGGTATTATGTGTGACTTGCAATATGTTTTGAATTTCTTTTTTAGTTTAAAAATAGTTTTAAAGATTAAGGTATGTCAAATCCAAAATGTTGATTACATTTGTATATGAATCTGTTACGTTGTACACAGTACTCACAAAAGTTTGTTGAGGATATTTATATGAGTATGAACCATGTTGTTACATATTCAGTACACTGACTTACAGATTAGAATTTCCATAAAGTTGTCTCAGTTTAGGCCAAGTTTACTAAAAATAAATATTTTTTAACATATTCTCTTCACTAATTAAAAGTCATGCATGCTCATTTTAGAAATTTGATGGAAAGCAAGTGATTCACCATGACTTGGATGAGTAATAATTTGGGTGAATATTCTTTTTTTTTTTAATTACTCTTTCTATATATTCAGTCAGTATAAGTCTTTATTACGTGGCAGATCTTTTTCAGGCTTTTGATAAGGCTTTTATTTTTCTGTGAATTACCTTTCATCCAAGTTCTCATGACCATTTTCCTATGATCATTGATATTTTTTTCACAGACTTGTAATTGCTTTATATCTTAACATTGTATAGATATACTATAGTTTATTTAACCAGTTTCTTATTTGGGGGCGGGGTGGAGATTAGGTTTTGTTTTGTTTTCCAAATTTTTCTCTATTAGAGTACTGGAATAGCATCTTTGAAAACCATCCAGTTCGTAAGGAGAAAATAATATTTGATTTTATTTTGCATTCGTTTGATGCCTGAATTTGAATACTTTTCATGTTTTTATAGGCCAGTCGTAACTTGTCTATTCATGTTTTTTTGTCCATTTCTTTTAGTGGGGGTATTTATCCTTACTATTTTATATTTAAACTTCTTATATATATTAATCTTTATCATACATTATAATTTTTTTGCATTTTGTCATTTCTTTTATATTTACTAAAATTCTTGCAGCAGCTTTTTATAATGTAATCTAGATTAAATTCTTTGTTGAAGAAAATTTTCATTTGAAGTTTAAGCACTGTCTAGTTCAGCTGTATTTTTCCTGTTTGCAGTATTGCTTTGGAAAATACATGTTCCCAGCTGGTGATTGTAAATAACCTCCTTGCTATTCCTGAAAAGGCAGATGGAAATGGTTCATTTATAATGACAGCTCTCATGTGGGAATCTTGAAGGATAGCTCTTGTGAAATTTAGCAGTCTTCCACATGCAGCAATTTTTGGTACACTCTTTTATTTAAATTCCATTAGATAGAGGTTATCTGGTAAAATGCTTCAGTATTGAAAATTTCTGTTGGACTTAAGGCATTGGTATGAATAACATCATACATACAGGTAATGATAGTCCCTCCTAGGAGAGAGCAACTTTTCCTAAAAGAGAAAAATAGAGAGTTTAAATTGTTAAGATAGTTTTCAGAGTTAAAAACTGCAAAACCCAAATAGAAGCATAATCTGTGGCACTTCAAAGGATGAGAGAAAATTTAAGTCCTTTTCAGAAAAGGTGGCTTCTATTTGTAAAATACTTATGTGTGCTTTTATTCTTTACTTGCAGTATTTTTAAATTGGTTATGTTGAAATGAAACTCCCTACAGTGTGAATGGAGAGGTGTAATATTTGCTTGTTTAGCATAATAAATTGCATATTGATGTTTATTCACTGCTGGATGAAGCAAATTAAAATAATCCCCAATTTTCAAATCCCTTAATGTTTTAGTAAATGATTAACTGTCATTCTGTTACCTAGCAGTATACTTTGATCAATATTTTTAACATGAAGGAACAATACAGAAGACAAACTTATGAATATAAAGCACCGTTCACAATGTTCATTTCCCTGCTAGTGTTTTATTAATATATGTGTTTGTTTATATAGTTTAAAAATATAGGTCATTGATCTTTTATGTCCCTCACCACATTTTATCAGGATTATGTATAAAGAGAAAAAGAAAAAAACAAATCACTGTGATATTATCCTTTGGATAAAGCGAAAGTAGTGAGATGAGCTCTAGTTTTGGTAGGAGTGTGGAGAACCTTGGCCTTGGTGGGAGTTAGTGCATGGTGAGTAAGGACATATGTGAATATGTGCATCTGAAGTGAGGTAAAGAAATGAGAAATTTGTTATGCTTGCTGATAGTTGATTACAGTAAATGTGCATTAAATAGAAATACCAGGTATACATGTATCAGAAACTGATTTGTTCCTTTTATTACTGCTGGCCATTTATTAGGAGGGGAAGATGGTTCTAGTTTAATTAACCCAGTTGAGTGTAGCAGATGGGGCAGAGTGTCTTGCAGCGATAAGACAATTCAGAAATGGCACCAGATGTTGGAAGCCGTCCCTGGTGGTATTTGAGTGCAGCCCAGATGTTCCAGTCCCACCTGGCTAGTTTCTAAGCACTGCAGGCTAAGCAGCTGTGATGTAACCTATATAATGTTCGCATAACACTAAAAGCACCATAATTGAACTGCTGCTCTAAACTTCTAAGGTTGTGACTCTTACGAGGTGAAATCTTTAAGGACAAAGAAAAATAAGGAATAAATAATAAAGTTTTATTAGATCCTTTGGCTATTGCTGTTTCATTGATAACCAAATTGGACAGAAATGGAATATTAATATTTAGTGTAATATTGTTCAAATTATAGGTAAGAGTAAATATTATTATCCACATAGTGTTTACAAATAAAAATTTGTAGGAGAATGTGCTGTTGTGCGCACAGAAATTGATTTGCAGCCTTTGGATCTCACCTCTTTAAAAATGACAGTCTAGAAGTAGTAAAAAGCTGTTATTTTTTCATGTATTAAAAATGCAAGTATTTGCCTGTTCATGGAGTAGACAATAGAAAACGAATAGTTCACCAAAATCATTGCATTCATTTTTCTTCCTGTATAGCTATTAAAACTGATTTTTATGCAAATCAACCTCAAATATTTTTCCCTTTTTATTAAATTTGCCACATTTTCTTCATCTCTCTCTGGATCATTTTTGTTTGTTTTACTGTATACCATTTGTTTATTGTATACCATTTGAGAGAAAATTGGAAAAAAACAGGACATTTTGCCCCCCAAATACTTCAGTATATATCTTCTTAAAACAGGGACAGTTCTCCTTTATAATCACAATATAATTGTCATACTTGGGAAATTTAAATTTTAAACAGTATTGTCAAATATACGGGCCATTTTCAGATTTCCCTGATGTCTCAATTATGTCATTTCAGGATAGCACTTTTTAAAAATCCGGAATCCAGTCAAGGATCATGCATTTCATTTACTTGTTGTTTTTCTTTAGGCTCCTCTAATCTGTAGCAGTCGCAGTCTTCTTTGTCTTTTATGATGTTGACATCTTCTGAGGAGTCTTGAGAGTTGTTTTGCAAAATGTCCCTCAATTTGTAATTGGTCTGATTCATTCCTCATGATTACATTCAGGTTAAATATTTGGAATTCTTAACACGGTGATGACCTCCTTTTCAGTCCTTCAGCATAAAAAGGCCCATAAATGCTATTTTCTCTGATTATCAGTGTTATTAAATTTGATAAGTTGTTTAAGTTGATATCTATTCAGTTTCTCCATTGTAAAAGTAGCTTCATTTCTTCGTATTTACTAAGTAATCTGTGGGGTGATGTTTAGCGATTATGTGAGTGTCTTATTCCCTAGCAACATATTACCCAGGTTTTAGCATCCACCAAAGATTCTTATACAGAACATAATTGATAGATAAACCACAGGTCCACACTGTGTTTGGGCAATGTAAGTGAGGGATAACTTTAACCACAATGTAGTGTTAATTACTTATAAGATAAAGAACTGAAGAATGTAAGAGGTGGTAGCTTAAAAGGAACATGGGGGCAGGAAAACTTAGATCAACAAACTAGCTTCTACGATGGGTCTGGAGCCTCTAATATTAGGTAGTTTTAAAGTGTGGTGCTAAACTGGCTTTCTGAAATTGCTATTGGTTATTCTATGGTTTTAACAGTTTAACTTTTCTTCATGCTAAATTCTAGGAGGATCAACTGATTTATTTGGAGGATTTGCTGACTTTGGCTCAGCTGCTGCATCAGGCAATTTCCCTTCCCAAGGTATGATACAATTTGAGTGGCCAGAAGTCTAGGGACAATGAAAAGGTTATCAAGACCAAACAATTCCCTTCTCCACCAAATCAGCTTCTTTTTGGTGTCTTACTCCTTCTAGTATTTATAATTCCTAAATCCTAAAGAAATTACTCACAAAGGTATGTTATTGGGTCATTGTCTTAAATGTGTCAAATGAATTAATTTAGTTGCAGACTACTCAAGCAGGCACACCTAAATAAAATTGGCCTTATTCATAAACAACTCTTGTTTAGCTTTTTGGGGGGGGGGGGGCAGGGGGTGAGACAGCACGATGGAGAGTGTCATTAAGCATAAATAATCTCAGTTTAGCAAGAAGAATATTTCAGTCTATGTTCAGCTTATGTGATGCAATCCCAAGGATACAAGGATTAGGCAAACTATCTTCATAAAACCATTCTTTGTAATTTAGATATATTACGAGCATTTCTGTAAAAACAACTTCATTTTGACACATCCTTAAAGAGTGAGCAGCTGAACCTCAGGCAAAACTTTCCTCCATGTTAGATTAGAAATTTTAAATGCCCTTGATTTATTGTAGTGATCACTTTGCCATATATACAGATACCAAGTTTTGATATTGGAGACTTGAAACATATATTTAAACATCAAGGATTGAGGTGAGGCTCTTGTCTTTTTTCCCCTTTCTTTATGAATATTTTTACCTTACTGCCTCTGCCATATAGTTTGGTAGCTGTTTAACTTTGGGAAAGCTGCTGGGCCTCCCACTTTGTAAAATCAGAAATACCATCTGACAATGTTCTTTATAAGGTTAGAAGCACTAATGTCTATAAAGGTGTGTAAAGTAGAAACTAAGTTCATTATTAAGTGTTGTTAAGTTGTAAAGGTTGGCTATAATCAATTTATTTTTGTATAAAGTCTTGTCACTCTGAAGTTTGAGAAATAACATGAAAATTTAGTTATAAATTTTAAACATGAGGGAAAAAAGTAATTTAAGCTGAATTAGTCTTACTCATTTCAAGCAGAGTTGCTGCCTATAGATTCATTGAATTAAAATTTCTATTTAGTAATGTCTGATTTAGTTTTGTGAGGATTTAGAAACAAAGATACGTAGGCTTTAATCATCTGGGGTTATTTTGATAGCCTACTTGTGTAAATTCCCAGAAACCAGAATTGTGGAGTAATGAACTTCATTTTAAAAGTGTAGTTATGGGGGCAGCCCCGGTGGCGCAGCGTTTTAGCGCTGCCTGCAGCCCAGGGCGTGATCCTGGAGACCCAGGATCAAGTCCCACGTCAGGCTCTCTGCATGGAGCCTGCTTCTCCTTCTGCCTGTGTCTCTGCCTCTCTCTCTCTCTCTCTCTCTGCATCTCTATGAATAAATAAATAAAATCTTTAAAAAAAAAAAAGTATAGTTATGTCTTCTAAGGGTTAATACCTTACTTTAGGTAAATCAAGTGGAAGATAAACATTGCCCTAATTTTATAGACCGCTTGTGTGATTCTCAAAGTTTTATGTATATAAAGTTGCCTACTATGCAAATAATTTGAATATTATAATGTTGCTAAGTGATACATCTCTTCATCTGTATGCGTGTGATTAATATAACCTGATCACCATTACGCAAGGGGCTGAAACTGTTGCAACAATGATTAATCATTTCTGAACAATATATGCCCCACTAGAAATCTCTTCCTTCTATGATTAATCATCTCAGATAAAGTTTTCAGATGGGGCAACACATTTTGCCCCAGTTTCCATTCTTACTCTCTTTTATAGATCAAGGCATATAGGAGATCAGCATAAAGTTTATCTTTATCCAGCAAGTCTTTCTTAAATTAGTTTAAATTGTTTAATATATAGAACTAATACTGAAACTCTTAATTCAGTCTTTTTTGTAAAGATCAAAGACCTGTTTTAGTTAAACCCTGAGGTAATAAATATTAGCCCAGTTCTTGTATTAAATTGTTGGGAGAGCATAGGTTTTCTAAGTTATTTCTAAATTATTTTCTTTTGAAGGGGCTCACATTTTAATATGGTAACAGAGAAATATAATTTTACAGATTTAATGTTACTGTTCTCTTTAGATATTTAGCATAATGAGACACAGTATTGGAGTGGTTGGTTTCTTTTTAGGCTAGACAAAATATATTTCCAAGTTGTAAGTGAACTTGGGAGTACAGAGAGATGGTGTTAATTAACTTGGAAATATATACTATTCTCTTTCAGATGACAGTTTATGTGTAGCTCCTTCTTCACCTTTGCTTTTTCAACTTCCATTAATTCCTATTTATCTATTTGTCCCCTTCTTAAAGAAAGGTTTATTTACTTACAGTCATGTCATGCATAGCCTAGTTAAAAAATTTTTTCTTCGGTATCAATTGCCTTTATATTTATTATGTTCTAAATAGTATATGTGCAGAATTTTAGAAACTTACACTTTTTTGTGGCATACCTAAAGAGATTTTGACGCCATTGGTCCTCACAGGAGAGGAATTGTTTCCACAATTAATCCATAGTAACAATAATAAACCCTAAATGGCACTTATTCTATATTAATCTTCACAACTTAGATTTTTTTTAAAAGTGAGACACACAGAGAGGGCTATATATATAGCTTTCCCAGGATCATTCAGCTAGCAAGGTACAAAATCCATGCTCTTAAACACTATATAGTCCATTAATTAACCTATAATCAACTTTTTAGTTTATTGAATGCATTAAATCTTAAACTTGTTATAATTATCTTTTAATGTAGTGATGAGTTCCTCCTCCCCTTTTTTTAATATTAGCATTGAATTCGTCTCTTAAAAATATATTCCACTTTTTGTTTAAATAAATAAATTGAACAGTCCCATTTGAAGCAAGCACCGTACTAAGGTTATACCATGACTAGCTACAGCCCTTGTGCAGTCAATGAACGCATGGCCAAAAGGGTGAGAACTTTTTACAGAAATTTACTAATCCTATTCTTAATTTTACAGAGTTTTTTCTCCATGCTTTTTTATTTCTTTATAAATTTAATCTCATGAATTTGGAATTTTATTTACATGAGACCATATAAATCGTAGTTTGATTTCTCTTTGACCCTTTCCAAATAATGAATGGGTGAAATGAGTTGTATTCTCTGATTTTATGGAGTGTCTCCTTGCGTGAGGATTCTCGATCTCCCAACAAAAAGTTTAACCTGTTAAGCTTTCTTGCTTTTCAGGGTCTTAGGCTAACTCATATTTGTTTAGCTGGCAGCATATTTGATGGATCCACAATCTTAGGTTGAAGGAAAGTTTTTTTTTTTTTAATAATAAATGTATTTTTTATTGGTGTTCAATTTGCCAACATACAGAATAACACCCAGTGCTCATCCCGTCAAGTGCCCCCCCTTAGTGCCCGTCACCCATTCACCCCCACCCCCTGCCCTCCTCCCCTTCCACCACCCCTAGTTCGTTTCCCAGAGTTAGGGAGAAGAAATGTGAAGGAAAGTTTCGATTGTAATTTCTGTATATCACTTCAGACTTGCTAAGAAGTGGATTTTACTTTACATGTAGATTTTTTTCCTTTGCCACTTTGTTAACATTTGTGGAATATTCATGAGAAAAAATAATGTCCAGATGGAGATGGTACCTGCAGATGTTAATCTGGATGGACATAGATCAGCTCTAATTTGTTTCAGTTCGTAGATTGTTGGATTTGTTTTGCACATTTCAGAAAGTTTCTTAACCTTACTGGTCTTTCTTAGTTACAGCAACAAGTGGGAACGGAGATTTTGGTGACTGGAGTGCCTTCAACCAAGCCCCTTCAGGCCCTGTTGCCTCCAGTGGTGAGCTCTTTGGCAGTGCCTCACAGCCAGCTGTAGAACTTGTCAGTGGCTCACAACCGGCTTTAGGCCCACCTCCAGCTGCCTCAAATTCTTCAGACCTATTTGATCTTATGGGTTCATCCCAAGCAACCATGACATCTTCCCAGAGTATGAATTTCTCTATGATGAGCACTAATACTGTAGGCCTCGGATTGCCCATGTCAAGATCGCAGGTAAGTTGTCTGCCTCCCTTGGAAACTCCAATGCCAAATCTTTGCGATTCTGTAACTAACGTAATGGTAGATTAGCATGAGACAGAAAAATAAGCCATATGTAGATTATTTTTGCACCTTGCATTTACCTTACTTAAACTCTTTCCCATGGTGTAGTCATTTGGGTCTTGAGAGCAAGGACTTCTCACCCATCTTGTAGTCCATGCAAAGCCAAGCATGATGCTTTGGACAGAGGCGGCACTTGCTAAGAATTTATTGAATTCATAAATAATTTGGTACTTAGCAGTTTTTTTAAAACCTGTCTTTAAGAAGGAATAGAGATACTGCTTCCGTGGCCTATATTTATTTAGTAAAATCTCTGATCCTTAAAGAAGTGTCACTTACTGGTTGCAAGCAATCATTAACAATATAGAAAATCATTCTCTAAAATGACAAATGCTTTTCTTCCCAATTTGGGGCTGCTCTATGTTATGTAATTTTTATATAGGCTGTTCTTTCAACTCTCATTTTCATAAAGGAAAACAGCTAAATGGGAATTTTTAAATTCACCTTTTTTACAGTGAAATCTAAATTACCTAATACTAATTTTGAATTCAGATAGCACAGGCTTAGAATATATGTGTCTGAGTTGTACCAGGGACTTGCTGTTTTTGATTCAAGCAATTTAGAATATTTTTTATGATGCTAATTACTCATTTTAATGTGTAGATTCTCCTCTTTTGGGTGTTAGGATGGAGGAAGAGAAGAAAGAAGCAGAAAAGTGACTGTTCCGTATAATAGAAGTTGGACCTAACATTAAGAAAAAGGGCATGAAAGGCACACAAGTACCATTAAATGGAGCTGTGCCCCACCAAACAAGCCCAAGCCAATTTATTCTTTTGAGTTTCTTTCATATGGTCTAAACATAAAGTCAGTCTATGTATTTGCAGTCGTAATTGCAGTATGTTGTAATTCTTTACAGTGGTACATTTTAAGTTATTTTTCCGATTTCTATTCCTTTCCCCTTTTCTGTCCTTTTCATGGTTATCCTTAGTAACTATGAGGCATCCCTGCTTCTTTCTCCTGAATTTCTCCTTTCTCCTGAATTGCTCCACATATATCAAGTTCCACTAATATTTCTCATTTTAGGCAATAGAAGTCTACATGGAGCAGGAAATGTCAGGATTTGTGCAATATAATTTGTGGCTTTGATAGTTTTGCTTTTTATAACATGAGAAATCATACCTTGATTCCATTTTGTAATAATAAGTCCCACTTGTATATTTCCTTAAAGCTATACTAACCTGAAGTTGTTAGTTGCCCTGGGATGGTGGCTTCTAGGCTTTGGGTGATGGGGGGGTAATTGTTCATGTAAATATATTGGTTTTTTAACCCCAAATATGATTTGGGATCAGAGGAACCTTTTGGGGAAGGTAGTGATTCAGCTTCAGTTTAAATAACTTAGCCTAGAACATTTTTGGTTCTTTTTGATTTCAGGAGTTTGTTACTAAGTCTAGTGTGTATCTGGAATTATTGTGGTTAAATTGCCATTTGATAACCTTTGTAGATCAAATGCTTAATTTTTAGAGCATTTTTCTATTTTCCAGCCTTTGCAAAATGTTAGCACAGTGCTGCAGAAGCCTAATCCTCTCTATAATCAGAATACAGATATGGTCCAGAAGCCAGTCAGCAAAACCCTGCCGTCTACTTGGTCTGACCCCAGTGTAAACATCAGCCTAGACAACTTATTACCTGGTATGCAGCCTTCCAAGCCCCAACAGCCATCGCTCAATACCATGATTCAACAGCAGAGTAAGTTACCCCAAGACATCCTGCTTCTTTGTATTTTTGTCATCTTTACCCTGATGCCAGGACTAGTTTAAGCCTTGAAATAAGAATACATGACAGACTGTACTAAAGAGGGCAACTATGTGATTGCTTATGATTTTTTTCCCATAATTAAAAATATTTGTTGTATGGGCAGCCCCCGTGGCACAGCGGTGTAGCGCCGCCTGCAGCCCAGGGCCTGATCCTGGAGACCTGGGATCGAGTCCCACATTGGGCTCCCTGCATGGAGCCTGCTTCTCCCTCTGCCTGTGTCTCTGCCTCTCTCACTCTGTCTCTCTCATGAATAAATAAAATAAAATCTTTAAAAATATATATATTTGTTGTAGAAAATGTTTATATATAGGTAAATATGACCAGGAAAGAAAGATCATCTTAACTCCATAATCCAAGGATAATCACCATTAATTCATATTTCTTTCTGTCTTTTCTAACCATATTTTTATTTTATTTTATTTTTTTTAATTTTTTTTTAATTTTTATTTATTTATGATAGTCACAGAGAGAGAGAGAGAGAGAGGGAGGGGCAGAGACATAGGCAGAGGGAGAAGCAGGCTCCATGCACCGGGAGCCTGATGTGGGATTCGATCCCGGGTCTCCAGGATCGCGCCCTGGGCCAAAGGCAGGCGCCAAACCGCTGCGCCACCCAGGGATCCCCTCTAACCATATTTTTAATACTTGAAATCACTCTGTTTATATTTTGTTTCTTGTAGTTGTCATTCTGCATTAAATTACCATATTTACTATATTTAATATTCTTAGGGAAAAATGATTTTTAGGCATTTATAGTTATCCATTGTATCAGTGTACAACCTCTTTATTGTTGGTTATTTTCGTTGTTTCCAGGTTTTTGCTATTATAAATAACTCCAGTATTTTATATAAATCTTTATACTTATGATTTTTTCCTTAATGTAATGTTATAAAAATAGAGCGAGTCAAAGGGTATAAAGTTGTTCAAGGCTTTTGATACACAATAGTTCCTGACAACTTCTTAGGTTGGATTCAACAATAAATTTTGTTGGAATGATTTTAAAGTGCTTCGTGTTTTCCCCCAGCCCACTTTTAACTGTTTCTGCATCTTTGGGAAACCAAAGTTAACAGCCCCAGAGTATTTTTCTAGAGCAAATAGTGCAAGTTAACTGACTTATCTTCTAAAATCACTATAAAGGAATTTTATTAGGGCTTGCAAGTGTTAATAGTCAGGAAGATTGTATTCTTCTGCTCGATGAATCTTACATGAAGTTCTTTTGTCTCTTTTCTTCTGGTAGATATGCAACAGCCTATGAATGTGATGACCCAAAGTTTTGGAGCTGTGAACCTCAGTTCTCCATCAAACATAATTCCTGTCCGGCCCCAAACTAACCCTTTGATGGGGAGCCCCATGCCTATGAGCATGCCCAGTGTGATGACTGGCTCCATGGGAATGGCCCCTCTTGGAAATACTCCAATGATGAACCAGAGCATGATGGGCATGAACATGAACATAGGGATGTCAACTGCTGGGATGGGCCTCACAGGCACAATGGGAATGGGCATGCCCAACTTAGCCATGGCTTCTGGAACTGTACAACCCAAGCAAGATGCCTTTGCAAATTTTGCCAACTTTAGCAAATGAGAGATTGTAAAGGAGCAGATTGAATGAAGGATTTTTAGCGGTAAAGATAGGTGATGTTGGGATGGAAAATGCTAATGAACTCCCCTTTCTTTTATCAATTAATTAAAATAAACCTACATAAAGAACCAAAAAGGCTGTTTTATAAAAGTGAAATATCTAGTATTTCCGATGGCCAGGCAAGGGCACTTCAGATGAGGCAGTCAAAATCATTTTTCCCAGTGAGAACAGGCCACAAGTGGGGTAATGAGACCTTGAAAGCCTTTATAAATTGAAGAGCCCATTTTAACATCATGATTTGTGGGAAGACTGAAATAGGGCTGAATAAATGTGTTTGAATCTCTAATTTTATACTTTTCTTTTCCTGAGGAACTTGATTTTTCTGTCCCTGAATCGCCTTGTCATAATTGGGTCTGTTCCTTTTACTACCACTCTCGAGTCCATAAATGAAATCATTAAAGTTGGATGATCAGTTTTTTATAAAAATATATATTTTTGTCCAAAAAAGGCATACATATGTGATTATGGCTAAATCAAAGGTAACTGGAATGTATATACTTTTGCTAATGTTCCAGCAACACTGCTATTACTATTATACTATCCAAATTTTTATTGTAATGGAACCTCTTCAAGCGATTGGTGATAGCTATGGGATTTTTCCCATATCTTCTGCTATAATTATCCTTTGCAGAGCTAGGAAAAATATTTTTTTTTTCAGGACTGCTCTATGGTTTCCTTTAAAAGAAAGAAAAAAAAAACCCTCCAGTATTTTTGTTTTTAGCAGTCATTATTTACAATTTGCAATGGTTAGCTTGGCAAGGCTTCCTTCTGTTTATCCCTGTAGTCACCATTTATCAGTCAGGAACAGTTAAAAGAGGAAAATATTTATTTTTATTTTTTTGGTGTCTTTTCAAAAAATTGAAAAGTAAAAATTCGTTAAAACCTTAAGTTAAATATAAATGTTAGAACTCAACAATGTTGGCTTTTAGATTTTATACAGTATTTGTTTTGTTTTGGTTTTGAGTGTATATAATATGGCGTTAGCAATATGGTTCCAATAGAGAGGAGTTAAATATATATTATTAAAGGAGACCTGTAGCAGTCAAAGATTTTATTGATTTAATGGCAAATAAAGGAAATTAATTAAAATGTTTTCATTTTTCCTGCTGTAATTCTGCATTAAGCTCACATGAAAATCATGATTCTAGAGTTTGGAATGCAAAATTAATTGTTTCACCCTCAAGCTGGGAATATTTTTAAAAATAAATACTATAATATAGGTATCAAATTATTACCTCCCCCCTTTGTGTTGAAATTTTTTTTATTAAATTGATAAAACTTTGTTTCCATTGTATTCATAATGTTCTGTTATACATAACATTAAAATGTTCATTAAAATCAATGTTGAACTGCTTTTTCTTTCATTTTGTTAGACATTTGAGACCATTTGGGGGAAAAATAATTATAATTTGGGCAAAGTAATTTTTATAAATAATTTAAAATTATTTAATGACTTCTCTATTCTTTCGTCTCAGACTCTACTGTTAGGAATTAAAAATGAAGCAGCAAAGATATCCTGACCTGCTCCATTCTTGCTAATGTTCCATCTACAACATTTCTAATTAGGCAGAAATTCATGTACTTCAGCTAAGTGGTAATGAAAAGTGATTCATTTGCTGAATAAGAGATGAGAGAGAGTGTAATTAGCTGACTGTGGTTTTTAATCTTTCAACAATTCAGTGTGTTTAAATTAGTTTCAAAGAATAGGAGCTTTCAAGTGTTGTTACTTCAGAGCAATCAAGCCAGGCTCTGGTGGCAGCATAGAGAATAATATCTTCACTAATACTTAAAACCCGTAATCTTAAGTGAATTTTTTCATTAAACTGAGAGGTATAGCATCACATTTTCAAATACATATGATTCTTGGAGGAAAAAAATACTTTGTTTCTAAACTTTTATGATTAAAAATTCTTTTTTAATTCTTTTCTAATAAAATTAAGATTTATCTTAAAGCATTATCTGTACTATGCCGCATCCTTCCTATATTACATCTCTGAAGACAGAAGGGAGCCAGCCTCATCTCCTGTATTATGGCACCTCAACATACAATTTGCTGTCTTACCAGGATTTTGTTTCAGAGCCCATGAAAGTAAAAAATTGCCTCATTAAGGGATCCATACCATGTAATGATTTGTTTCTGAAAGGGTTATTACCAAGTGATACTTCAAAGAAAAGTCTGAATACCCAAATTGGAGTTGGCAGGAAAGTACTCTTTAAATAGTCATCTGGGCTCCCTTCTGCCCAACCCAAATCCCTTCACCTTTTCAATCGGCTTCTGCCTAATTTTTTTTTTTTTTTTTTTTGCTGGGGGAGAGGCAAGTAGTTACTGTTCTCAAAATCTTCAGCTGGGTCTCCACTCCAACTCCAGATTTCACTTTTTTCCCTTTTGCAAAAAAATTTTTTTAACCACTCTAATAAAATCTAAAGGAATCATAAATGTTCTTGTATGTGACTTTGGGTCTTCTTTTTGTTTATAAGAAGTGGCCTGAATGATACCTATAATGCTTTGGGTTTGAGGTAGTAAGTTGCGACCTGTAGTTATTTTGTTTGAAGGGGAGAAGTAATGTTTTTTTCTCACTTATGAAACACATTGGTAGAATAAAGCTGGCTGTCCTCAGCACAGAGCACACCCAGTAAATTTCTGAGGTAAACTGGCTTTGTGTGTCAACTCTTGTGTTTCGACAGCATTGCACTGTGGAAAGAGCATGGACTTGGAAGCAGGTCTATGCCCGTTTCAAGCATGCATATCTGTGTGACACCTTGATCAGTTTACCTGATTTCTCTGAGCACTAATACATTTTTTCTAAAATGAACTTAAAATCTGGAAGTGTTGGATAAGTAATGTGTCAGATCTACTGGCAGTGACGTAAGCACACTATTTCTGCCTCCCTTTTTTATTTTATGTAAGTATGCTTACATGTCAAGACTAGGTGCCAGTCACTTTTCAACACTTCGCCTGCATGCCATTTAGACAACAAACCCAAAAGTTCATATTCCTACTGTGTTCCTAAGAGCAGTGTGAGTTAAGAAAGCCTTAGAGACTGATACTAAGTTGATTGCTGAGGATTTTGCTCTCTGCCTAAGTTAATTCCAATTACTTAAATCAGACAAGGAAATTGTAAATGAGCTATTTTGTGAATGTATTGACTCATTTCTACTTAACCACATTAGTGCAGATGTGAGGGGAAAAACTATGAAAGTGGTATGGGATTTGCCACACAAATAACCCTAATTAGAATGTTCTCCGCTTTTAGAAGCAGTACAGATCTCAATTTTTCTATTGACTTCTTAGAGTTCTGTTGACTAAGATCTTGCTATTTTTATATCTAGATAAGCAATGAGATATAAAGACTAAAAAAAAAAAAAATCTATCCATGAAGGAGTTTTTTTTACTTTTACTCATTCTGACCTTAATTCTTGTGTACATTCTTTTGTGTGTGGGTGTGTGTATCTTAATAATGGCAGCCTTACTAATGCATTGTTCGTTGAAGACATAGTAAGTAGCTCCTGGCACCCCGTCACTCTGCACTTGCTTATTGCAATGGGTGGGGAATCAGCATCCAGCCAATTCAGATGCTTAGCTTCCCAGGGATTTTGGAGGGATTTGAAAGTCCTGATGGGCAAACATGGGTTCTATTTGTTACTCTTTAAAATAAATGTCATCACAATAACTGAGTCCTGGACTGGAAACCCTGCAATTTTTTCCATTTGATTATTATTTTTATTCATGAGAGAGAAATAGGCAGAGGGAGAAGCAGGCTCCTTGCAGGGAGCCTGACGTGGGACTCGATCTGGGGCTCCAGGATCATGCCCTGGGCCAAAGGCAGACACTCAACCGCTGAGCCACCCGGGCTGCGCCCATTTGATTATTCTTAAGCATACATCTTGCAGCTGTGTTCTTTAAGCGCTCCAAGTACACTCACTCTGCCATTTTATTATAAGAGTTGGCATATGTAGCAGTTTGGTTTCAGAACCTCCTTTATACCTTAAAATCTTATTACTGAGAACCCCAAAGAACTTTTGCTTATGTGGGTCATATCAATATTTACTGTATTTGAAATAAAAACTGAGCAACTTAAAAAATATTGATTTTAAAGTAACCCCATTACTTGTCAAATTATAATTTTTTTAAAGATGTTATTATCCATGAGAGACACACAGAGACAGAGGTAGAGACATAGGCAGAGGGAGAAGCAGGCTCCCTGAGGGAACCCAGATGCAGGACTTGATCCCAGGACCCTGGGATCACAACTTGAAGCAAAGGCTGACAACTGCTGGGTCACCCAGGTGCGCCCCCCCCCGCTTTTTTTTTTAAAGACTGCAGCAGTGGGATGGATGGAGAGGGAGAGGGAGTGAGGGACTCTTGAACAGGCTCCCCACTGAGCTGGGAACCTGATGAGCTGGTACCCATGACCCTGAGATCATGACCTGAGCTGAAATCAAGAGTGGGATGCTTAACCAACTGAGCCACCCTTGTACCCATGTCAGATTTTAATTTTATTAAAAACTCATAATTTGTGAGAAGAGTGACATTTTTTTTTTTTACATTTTTGAAAATCTCCTTATTGGCTTAATAGAATACAGGTGGATTCTCTTTGCTTCTCTCAGTCCACTGTGCTATTGTTTTGGGGGAAGTACATGAAAAAATCTGGCCTCAAGGATACGAGTTTGGAAAGGGTGGGAACTTGCTCAGGGCTCCTCAGTGGTCCTGAGACCACATTGTTATTTATTGAGAATTAACAGAGAAGAGTATTTCATAGTAACTACATATCCATTTACTTGATTTATTCTGTTTATAAGGTGATCTGCTTGAGGTACAAACAATTTAGTTTTGCTTTTCACTTAAGTCACAAGCAAAATGGCTGTCACATGAAATTAGTTTCTGGACACTGAATACTAGAACTTTGTGACACTCAGTTTTCAAGATTATTCCTTCTGACGGTGCATATTTCCTAGCTTTTATAATAGGAAGAATTAAGTTTCTTACCCATTTTGGAATTTTTTAGAAAAGCTTAGACTGAGAAACGGAGTGTTGAGTGCTTGGTGAGTTGTAAACCTTTCAAACCTCCCTACCTATCCTTTGAGAAGAGAGAGTAAAATGGGTCAAACCAGAAGACCTCTGACTTGTTTGCAAGGGGCCTGGGCAACTTTGTATACTGTGTTCTCTGCTGCCAAGTATTTCACAGAAGCAATTGACTATAGAAATAAGGCATCCACAATGATAAAATTCCTTATGAACCTGGATAAATCTGATCCCCCAAATTGGAGGAATCTGGCAGGGTTTTCATCCATTCATGAAATGACAAGACCAAGCTCTTGGATTGGGCATCTTCGCCACATCAAATCCCTCCATTCTCATAACCTATAGAACAATGACCTCCCTCTAATAGATACGCAAACAGGTATGTCCAAAACTAGTCATAAGTAGCTTTGAAAAGATTGTTATGCGCCGTCCCCCAAATGGAGACTGATCAATTTTCAGTAAGTGATCAGCAAAGTCAGCCTAAATTTAGTACATTTGGCAAAGTTTTTACCACAGAGAGCAGAAGGAAATTCTAAGCAGGACTCCCTCTCAGAAGAGCTTCGTTTTGGAAATTAGTATATAATGGGCACAGAATCAGCTTCTGTTAATGAAGCGTTGAAGATGTCATCTTTTGCGTCTAGTGATTCATAAACCAGTTTTATTAAACTATTTTCTGAAATGCAGCTAAAATATTAGGTAGGAGACTAGGTCCCAGGACTCCTATTTTTCATGGTATTTTCACTTCTCAATTAATTAAAAATTAAGTCAAGATGAATAATACCAAAAGAGTCATGATAAAAGTGTAGAAAATCTAAATCCTCCTAGCTAGGAAATGAGACTGCAATACTTCAGTGGGCTACTACTGAGTCTTATTCCATATGTTTATTCATATTCTTTTTCTAAAGGGTTTTTTTGGTTTGTTTTTGTTTTTTTGTGAGAGGGGTAAGGGGCAGAGGAAGAGATGAGAGATCCGAAGCAGACCCCCTGCGGAGCACAGACCCTGAGATCAGGACCTGAGCCACAACCAAGAGGTGGACACTTAACTGACTGAGCCACCCAGGGGACCCTGCTCATACTTGTCAGGTGCCTGCTGCCTGCACCACCTCAAGTTATGAGCTATGGTAACTGGAACAGAAACTCACCCATCAGATCACCACGTGGATCTGGAATGTGTGTGCATGCGCGGGTGTTCTGAAGGAGACAGTCAAGTGGCTTTTACACAGAACTAGAAGGAGAGGCCTAATTTAGGTAGGGTGACTCAGGAAGGCCTCTCCGAGAAGGGAGCTTTTACACAGAGATTGGTAAACCATGAACCACACATGTGAAGACTCCAAGTGGGAAAAGAACCATCAGAAGCTTAGTGGATGTGGCTGGAACTCAATGTAAAAGAACAACTGAAGAGCTAGGCAAGGACATGGTAATCACTGATGTTTAGGGTGCTGAGGTAAGTCATTACTTCACGCTCCTCGAAAGTTCCTTAGAGGGAATTATGCCCATCAAAGATGGTATATTCTGAAGGGCCTATGTGCTTTCATCGCCATGGTTGTCACAGGGCTCACTTTGAAAAAACTTGAGTGGGGGACGCCTGGGTGGCTCAGTGGTTGGGCACCTGCCTTTAGCTCAGGGCATGATCCCGCAGTCCCAGGATTGAGTCCCACATTGGGCTTCCTGCATGCAGCCTGCTTCTCCCTCTGCCTGTGTCTCTGCCTCTCTCTGTGTGTCTCATGAATAAATAAACAAATCTTAAAAAAAAAAAAAAACTTGAGTGGAAAGTTGTATGGCAATAATTTAACGTTTACTGTCCAACCTGAAATACATCTATAGTGGATATATACATGAAAGATTCAAAGGGGCCAATTATAAACACAAATTGACTATTTCATGGGTGTTTGGATGGCTCAGTAGGTTGAACACCTGCCTTCAGCTCAGGTCATGATCACGGGTCCTGGGATCAAGCCCCGCATCGAGCTCCTTGCTCAGTGGGGAGTCTGCTTCTCCCTCTCCCTCTGCCCCTCCCCTGGCTTGTGTTCTCTCTCTCTGTCTCTCAAATACATAAATAAAATCTTAAAAAAATAACAATCAAATTAACTATTTCAACTAGTACATATTATAGTTTACAGAGTGGCTTCACACTCATTTCCTCCCTGATTTTCACCATCACACTAAGCTAAGAAGGTTAAGACAGTCATTAGCCCATTGTTGTAGATGAGGGAACAGACTTCAAGAGAGCAAAGTCGGTAGTGAGGCCGGGTCTCCCAGGACAGGTCTTTGGAATCCAAATGCAGTTTCATTCCACTATCCCTTATTTCTCCTCTATTGATATATCACACCTCTTTGTTTAAACATCGTACCTGCCCTTCAGACACATTGTCAGGTTTTTCTTGCACATCCCTGATCTCTGACCATGTTGTCCCAGGTGCTGCATAAAGCTCCACAGTGGGTAGACAGCTAGGAAATAGTTGTTAAATAATACGTTTTTTAAGTAAGCACTGAATGTTTATGAAATCTATTTGCATTTTCTAAAGGTCACCAGCAGGAGATGAGCCACAGAGCAAATAAAAACTGATCTCCTCTGAAGAGTAAAACTTTTGTTTGTTTTGTAGAAATGGTGATTTAACTTAGCATAAGATATTAGCCAAATCAGAAGCAGAAAATTCCAGCAGTTTTAGAGTAGTAGAACACAAAGTCCCCTCAAGGGATCAGAAGATACATTAAGGAAAACCTGCAGGAAAGGTGGATGGCCTTGGATTGCTTGTTTTGGGAATCCATTTCAAAAAGTGCACAGCAATGTTTTTTTAAAGATTATGTGCTCTTGGCAATTTTTGCTCCTGTGATTCTTGCATTTGAGAAATAGAATTGAGATGCCCAGCTACCAGATAAAAGTAGAAATGGAATTTCTAGATTTAAAGTGTCCTGAAGGAAATATCTAAATTGACATCATTAGAATAAGTTTTTAATTTATTTTTTAAAATATTTTTAAAAGAGCATTTAGAAACGTGGTGTTTTTTAAAAGGGCTTTAGAAATATGTGGCAATTTGAAAATGAGTTTGACTGCCGATAGCTGAATTATTTTTGATATAGAAAAAATACGAACTTTAATGGAAAATATCAAATGAAGTGTGAGACATAGGTATACAGAGTTGAGATGATTGAATGGTTGAAAAACCAGTTTTCAAGTCATCTTTTACAGGAACGTGATAAGGTTAAAGAAAAGAAATGGTAAAGTATCTTTAATTTAATTAAGATACTAGCTTTATCAGTGTTGCCTTTTGGACCTAATCCCTGTAATGAACCAAGGAAAAGATACTGCAGCTGAAAATTTTTCAGTCCTTAAGAACTTTTCACATACTTTTTAATCCCTCCAACACGGAAATGTGTGTATGTGTATGTCTCCACACATTCAGTATCTCTTTATATATATAAATATAAAATAAATGTTGGTTCTTAAATACTGTCTCTTCACCAAATTTTTTAGATGTCCCAAGAGTTCTCAGATTTGAATGATAAAAAGGGTGCCATAAGGTACCGCTTTAGTAATTAACTGGTTCTTTAATAAGGCCTCAATTACTTTGTTTCATGATAAGGAAAAAAAAAATGTTCCAAGACAGAGTTACATTCGACATCTGGGAACCTCCTAACAGCTGGCTACCTAATGAATATGCATCTGCTTAAGAGGCTGTAGACCATTAATAAACCAATAGATGTAAAGCAGAAACAATCTTTGTCAGCTTCAAATGAGATTGGATGCAATGTGCTGTGAAGTGTCACTGTCACATTGAATCGAGTTTGGGAGGTTAACAATCAACTCTTAGCTACTCATGTCTTTGTAGCTCTACACTTAGTGCTAACACTCTTCCCAAACTGGAGGCCACGTTTCTGATGTACAGCTTCTTGCTCCTGATTGCCTGATTTGAGGCTTACAACGTCTGTGTTTCAAAAATCCCTTCCATTTTGTTCCACTAAACCACACATTTGCCAAGATGCTTCAAAACAAAGGAGTCATCTCCAGAAAAAAAAAAAAAAAAAAAAAAAAAAAAAGGCAGGAAATATCAGGATCAAACTGGCACAAAATGGGCTTCCAGTGAATTGGAAAATATTTAGAATGAAACTTTTATGTGTCTGCAGATAACTTGGGACCTGTTGGGTTGGGTCCCAACACTGGGTCCTCTTGAGGGAAGTCCTCACCCCCTGTACAGGCAGCAATTCAGACCTTGATAACTTGTCTCAATGAGACCTTAAAGTAAATGGTACACCCACCTAACAGTTGTGTGATTAGGACCACACCTGCCCAGCTTCTTGGCTGAGATTTCTTGAGGGACATATTCACAGAAGCCTTGCTTGAGATTATTATCCCGGTTAAGTGGAGATGATACCTAGAAGAGCTTGCATTTTCTTAGCTAAGTGTGTACCCATCAATCTAGTCCCATCCAAGTGCTCACATACATGTTTTGGTGGAATATTAAAGGCAAGGAGGAAGGCTGGAAGTTTCTTGCAAATTCTACTACTTTTTCTATTTCATTTTTTTTTAAGATTTTATTTACTTATTCATGAGAGACTCAGAGGCATAGTCATACTCAGTGGGAGAAGCAGGCTCCCTGTGGGGAGCCTGATGCAGGACTCGATCGCAGGGCCCCAGGATCAGGCCCTGAGCTGAAGGCAGAAGCTCAACCACGGAGCCACCCAGGTGTTCTATTTCGTTTTGATCTCTTGAGGTTGCAGTAAAATATACATATTTTATTTTATGTGCATAATGTAAATTTATGTGTATAAGCGTGGTAAAATAACATAAAATTTACCATTTTAACCATGTTTAAGGGTATTGTTCAGTGGTATTAGGTACCTTCACATTTTTGTGCAACTGTCACCACCATCCTTTTCTAGAATTTTCCTCTTCCCCGTCTGAACTCTATCCATTAAGCACTAACTCTCATTCCCTGCTCCCCTCGTCCCTGGCTGTGACGATTTTACCTTCTGTCTATGAGTTTGATTACTCTAGATACCTCATAAACTGCAATCACCAGTATTTGTCCTTTTGTGTCTGACTTACTCCGGTTAGTATGTTTCAAGGGTCATCCATATCATAGAATATGTCAGAATGTCGTTCCTTTTAAGGCTGAAAAATACTCCATTGTATGTACATACCACACTGGGTTTATCATTCATCTGCTGGATGCTTGCATGGTTTCAACCTTTTGGTCATTATGAATAATGCTGTTATGAATTCAAATCCCTGCTTTCTTGGGGCATATATCTGGAAGTGAAATTGCTGGATCATGTGGTAGTTCTGTTTAATTTTTGAGGAAGTGTCATTTGGCTCATTTTGGATTTTAATTTTTTCCTTGACATAGGGCCTTTGATCAGATTCCATTTTCTCCTCCTTGGTCCTTTTGAGGAAAAAAACCAATACAATCTCAGAGTGTATGATTATTTTTTTCTAATTTCATGCCCGGAAAATAAATGAAAATGCACACCATGGGAATAAGTTTGTTTAAAAAGGGCAGGGGGGATTAAGGGCCACTTACTCCCTACCATACCACCGACTGATGTTCTATCAAAAGCTGAGAATTATGATTGTTTTTTGAAAACCCCCATAACATCAAATACATACGTAAAACCCTATAATCTCTCAGTTGTGGGAGTGGCTTCTTTATTAAATAAAGCATCACCCTGAATTCCCAAAATTATCATCTTACTCGTGGAGATGTAAGATCCATGTGCCTCAGAAACTATATAAAAACTACCAGCACAGCCACGACCCATCTAATATGCTCACATTACAAGTAGAAAGCCATACACACAAAACTTCAAATGATGGGTTGGCTCAGTGACAGAAAAGTGGTTTGGTAGGGAAGGACAGTTTGTGCTGTGCATGTAAATAGGACAATCTTCTCTACCGCAATCCAGTAGGAAGTCATATTTGGATATGCAATATCCAAACCCTGAGCAGGTGGGAAGACATTTAAAGAAATTCCAGAGCAACAGCAGGCAGACACTATCAGGCTGACATAATACTGTATCATTTCCAGTCCAAGTATGATGAAGAAATAAATTTTTCTTTTTTAAGAAAAAAAAATCCTTTAAAAACTCACGATACATCCTGTATATATAAAGACATGCATATCTTAGCAGGCAATAAGTGGCTTAAATTTAGGAGATAGGAGATGTAAATAATATTATTTATTCACCTCTCAGACTTATTTGCAAGACAAATTCCTTTTATTATTCAATTCTTCTTTCCCTTTACCTCACCACATTTCAGAGCTATTTGGGGCAAATGATAGGTTCAGTTTCTTTCAGTTGGGACTGAGGTGATGGTGTTTTTTTCTGTCATATTTTTATTGTTATATTTTTATTGTTCCAGAACAAATGTTGGTGGGTCCCAGACCCCATGTTGGGGATTTTTCCATAACAGTTGCCTTCTCAGGATTCAGCCATCAGCCTTGTGGTTCGTAAAATCCTTCAATGATGCTAAGTCATTATTCAAATTCCCATTTGAAAAAAGAAAAACACAAATTCCCATTTGTCGTAGCTTCAGAATTCCATGTTTTATACTAGAAAGGGATTTTTTAAAAATTCATTGTTGGACGGTACAAACTTTGAAGAAAATGGAATACATAACTCTTTGTAGCAAAAAAGAACAATGAAATATCTGAGCTCTGCTCCAAAAATATACAGGATATTTGATATTTCGATAGGATATTGCTCTAAATCAGCTAGTATCTTTTCCTTTTTTTTAATTTTTTTTATTTTTTAATTTTTTTTATTTATTTATGATAGTCACAGAGAGAGAGAGAGAGAGGCAGAGACACAGGCAGAGGGAGAAGCAGGCTCCATGCACCGGGAGCCTGACGTGGGATTCGATCCCGGGTCTCCAGGATCGCGCCCTGGGCCAAAGGCAGGCGCTAAACCACTGCGCCACCCAGGGATCCCTTTTCCTTTTTTTTAAAAAAAAGATTTTATTTATTTATTCATGAGAGACACACAGAGAGACACACAGAGAGAGGCAGAGACACAGGTAGAGGGAGAAGCAGGCTCCATGCAGGGAGCCTGATGTGGGACTCGATCCTGGAACTTGATCCTGAACTCGATCCCGGGACTCCAGGATCACGCCCTGGGCTGAAGGCAGGCACTAAGCCACTGAGCCACCCAGGGAACCCCCTCTAGTGTCTTTTCCACTCCCTGGCCACCATTCTTGCAGAAGCTCCAATGTCTTATAAACAGCCTCCTAATTGGTTTCCATGTTTCTAGCCGCTCCTTTGCTTCATAGGTCTTGTTCATGTCTCCTCAGCTCATACGCCACCCATGGCTCCCCTTCCCCAGTTGAATCACGTCCAGGTATTCAGAGCCATCTAACCATGGGCCACTCTTCCAGACTTTCCTGCCTGGCTCCTCTCCCATGCCCCCAGCAAAGGAAAGGGCTCCCCAGTGCTCCCTGTGTGCCTGTTTCTCCTCTCCCCACCCTGCTCCAGGCCTGTGACCTTCACCTGGACCCACGGTCTGGCAGCGGACATACCCATTCTTCTCTGTGAAGAGTGAGCAACACCAGGGGAAAGTGATCTCTCTCCATGTGTCTTTGCTTGGAAAATTATATTCATAATGACCAGAGAGTAGGTGCTTATAGCTGGTAGCTCCCTCCCTGGATGGAAAATGATAGTAACCTAATTATCACGGTTAACTTTCCTCCTCAGCCCTGGGCCGGGCACTATGCGAAGACGTTTCCATACGTTCTTCCATCGACTTCTCATGATGACCTGCGAGCTGGTATTACAGTGAGGTTACAGCTTCCCTGTGGGTTTGATTGTAGAAGCAGGAATACAGCGGATAGTGGGGAAGGTCAGAATTGCTCTTAAGGAATCGTTTCAAGTGCACATGGTGTTACGTACAGAAACCTACACAATGCATATGTAGTAGCACACAGTTACGTACAACATCTAACAGAATCCATCCAAGTGCCGTGTGACTGTATGGCACTGCGTCTGTAACCCAGGTTGCCCTAGAAGTTCACATCATGACCGGCAGGTGGAACGGAGCCCACTCAAGGAAACCAGAGACTTGGGTCCCCAGCATCTCCTCCGAGCCTGATGAAAATGAAGACGGGGCCACAGAGGAGCCTACGGTATTTCAACCACTACTGAAATGACACACTAATCCCCAGTGTAAGCTCCGTTTTACAGAATAGGAGCAAACTTAGGTTCAGCGGAGAGGTGGGGCGAGGAAACGGCTCACGGTCTTGGTACCACACACTGCCTGGAGTTGCGCTGGAACCGCCGCAGAAAACTCTGGGAGCTACAGGCCCTGTCGGCCTGGCCTGGCCTACCACAGTGCTTGGGGCACATCTGCTGAGCGCTCCTGAGGACCGGGCTGCAGGAAGTCACGCCTGTCTGGGGGTTGCTCAGACGGGATCTTCTTGCATCATGCAGCAGACTTTTTTCTTCTGAAAGCAAAAAGGAGAGGAAGGAAGGAAGGAAGGGAAGGAAGGAAGGAAGGAAGGAAGGAAGGAAGGAAGGAAGGAAGGGAAGAAAGAAAAAGAAAGAAAGAAAGAAAGAAAGAAAGAAAGAAAGAAAGAAAGAAAGAAAGAAAGGAAAGGAAGGAAGGAAGGAAGGAAGGAAGGAAGGAAGGAAGGAAAGGAAGAAAGAAAGAAAGAAAGAAAGAAAAGAAAGAGAGAAAGAAAGAAAGAGAAAAGAAAGAAAGAAAGAAAGAAAGAAAGAAAGAAAGAAAGAAAGAAAGAAAGAAAGAAGAAAGAAAGAAAGAAAGAAAGAAAGAAAGAAAGAAAGAAAGAAAGAAAGAAAGAAAGAAGAAAGAAAGAAAGAAGAAAGAGAAAGAAGAAAGAGAAAGAAAGAAAGAAAGAAAGAAGAAAGAAAGAAAGAAGAAAGAAGAAAGAGAAAGAAAGAAAGAAAGAAAGAAAGAAGAAAGAAAGAAAGAAAGAAAGAAAGAAAGATGATAGAAAAAAGAAAAAGGAAGAAAGGACTCTACTGCCCAACACACTTCAGTTACACTAGACTAAAATGATTAGTGTGTTAACCTCCTTTTCCAGAAGGAGAAACTGAGGTCATACAATTCTATTGAGAGAGCCAGGAGAAAAGCTGGGATTAAATATTTCCAGAGACTACAGAAGTAAATTCTCCATTATTTACTGCCACTAACACTAAAATTAGGTCATTTTTCGTAATACAAAACTGAAATCTATGATACGGGAAGCAAACCATTGGCATTTGGCAGAACTGAGAATACCATGGACTTGCAGGGACAGATCTGTGCATGGTGCTGGGGGGCGGGGAGATGATCACTGAAGCCCCGTCCCCCAGCGCGATCGCCAGCGGCAGAGCTACGCCCAAGCCCAGCAGCCTGTGTGGTGCTTTGGGTTTTTGCTTGTTTGGGTTCCTTTGGTCATTTGGGGGAGTGTATGGAAGAATTCTTTTTTTGCATAGGGGAGGACATTTTTAAACTCTTTTTTTCCCCAGTCTTATTAAGGTATATTTGACAAATAAAGTTGTAAGATATTTAAAGTATACATTGTGGTGACTTGATATATTCAAATATTTTGTGAAAGATTCCCCCACCTGGTTCATTAGCACCTCCATCCCCACACATATTTATCTCTCCTTCTTCTTCTTCTTCTTCTTCTTCTTCTTCTTCTTCTTCTTCTTCTTCTTCTTCTTCTTCTTCTTCTTCTTCTTCTTCCTTCTTCTTCTTCTTCTTCTTCTTCTTCTTCTTCTTCTTCTTCTTCTTCTTCTTCTTCTTCTTCTTCTTCTTCTTTTCTTCTTGTGAGACCACTGAAGTTCTAGCAACTTTCATTTATACAATAGTGTTATCAACTATAGTCACCATGTTTTTTTTTAATTTTTTTTTATTTATTTATGATAGTCACAGAGAAAGAGAGAGAGGCAGAGACACAGGCAGAGGGAGAAGCAGGCTCCATGCACCGGGAGCCCGATGTGGGATTCGATCCCGGGTCTCCAGGATCGCGCCCTGGGCCAAAGGCAGGCGCCAAACCGTTGCACCACCCAGGGATCCCAGTCACCATGTTTTACATTAGATCCTCAGACCTTATTCATCTTATAGCTGAAAGTTCGCATTCTTTTACCAACCTTTCCCTTTTTCCCTCACCTCCAGCCTCTGGCAGCCATTTTTCCATTCTTTATTTCTGTGAGTTTAACTTTTTTTTTTTTTAATTCCACATCTAGGTGATCCCATGCTGTAATCTGTCTTCCTCTGCCTGGCTTATTTCACTTAGCATAATGCTCTCAAGGTCCATCCATGCCATCACACATGGCAGATTTCCTTCTTTGTCATGGCTGAACAGTATTCCAGAGGATATACATATACCACATCTTCTTTATCCATTCATCCATTGACAGACACATGGGTTGTTCCCAAATCATGGCTATTGTGAATAATGGTGCAGAAAGCCTGGGAGTGCAGATATCTTTTCAATATCTCATTTTCATTTCTTTTGGATGTATACCCAGAAGTGGAATTGCTGGATCATATATATTAGTTCTATTTTTAATTTTTTGAGGAATTGCCATACTGTTTTTGACAGTGACTTCACCAATTTATATTCCCACCACCCATGCCCAAGGTTTCCCTTTACATCAATTCCTCACCAACACTTATCTCTTGTCTTTTGTTTTGTTTTTACTCAAATTCATTTTTATTTACCCCCTGCAAAGGGAGATCCCTTCTGAGTTTGGACAGTGGTGATGGAACACAAAGGAACATCCTCTGGTTTTGCATTTAACTTTTTGTTATCTTACGTAACTCAGAAGATGAAGTCTTTCTCCTTTACCCTTCTGTGACAATTTCAGATGAAGATGGATGTCACCTGGCCTTCCCCTTATCCATCTCCTCTTGTTGGAGTCATGGTTGCAGTCACTGTCACCTCAAGACTCCTCAGGTTCATCTATCTAATGACAGCCATTCTAACAGGTGTGAAGTGATGTCTCGTTGTGGTTTTTAAAAATAATTACACACTTAGGACCCCTGGGTGGCTCAGTGGTTGAGCATCTGCCTTTGGCTCAGGGTGTGATCCTGGAGTCCTGGGATTGAGTCCCACATCGGGCTCCCTGCATGGAGCCTGCTTCTCCCTCTGCCTGTGTCTCTGCCTCTCTCTCTCTCTCTCTCTCTCTCTCATGAATAAATAAATACAATCTTAAAAAAAAAAAAAGATGCTCCTAGCGGTAGGTCTGTTCCCCAACAACACGGGACATATTTCTGCAAGAAACCATGTGTATTTTAAGTTATCTCAACGGCTCAGAGATGTGATCATCAAAAGTAAGTTCACACAGGCCCTGGGAGGATGCCAGAGGCTCCATCGTGGCCTGACAAGGATGAGAAATCTATTTGCATTTATTTTATCTAAAATATTGTAAAGTAAACTTTACTAATGATTACCATGCACACTGACAGAACCGATACCTATTTTATAAGTATATACATTTGTGGGTTGGACACCATTTTATGAATCGGATGTTTAGTCCAAGGTTACTATCATATATGAGAAAAAAGTGGATAGTCCCAGGTGGCGCACTGTTGGTGTGTTTGCAGACTGTTGCTCTAGGCACATTTGCTCTCTCTCACTCTAATCCTGAGGGACAAAGAGGACTTGGAAGAAGCCACTCTTGAAAAAAAGAAGTATGTCCAAGAAGTCACCCTCACTTGTGAGAAATCATAAGCTGCCTTTTCACAGCTCTGTGGAAATCTCTAAACCCAACCATCTTGTCCAAGTTCCAAATTTTAAAAAACCAAAAGATGACCCAGGCCACAAATGGACTGTTCCTAAATTTTCTTACTATTCATTTGTAACTGAAAATTTATTTTTCTGTAAAAATGATTCATAGTAATTCATTTTCTTTGAAAAGATTTATTTAATTCTCAGTGGGGCAGAAATAGTTGCAAAGACAATTTACAGAGTATAATGCTGTTGCAACGCTAGTGATTAAATGGAACAAAAAATTGGGTAAGAATAGTTTATGTTGAATCACAAGGAAAGCCACAAGAATGAGAAATGGACACTTCTGCCAATACTTTGAAAATGTCCCCTGGTCCGCTTGCAGGACATGAAAGAGGCCCAGGACTAGCCTTTTCCTGTGCAGGTTCACTGCAGAACTCACAGCTCTCCTCTTCGGTACTGAAGTATCACTACTACGCTCTTCCCGCTTGCATTCCTGAGTAGGGTCTATTTTGGGTCAGGGAAGAGGGGAAAGAACATCCATCCATCCATCCATCCATCCATCCATCCATCTCCTATTCATTATCTAGGGGTCCACTCGTAATCAACCTTTTCTTGTGTTATTCAAAAAGAATGTTTTTAACATACCTCTCAGAGATCATTGAGCTTGTGCTGGAACTGGATGTCGATCGGTCCCCATGGGTGTAATAAAAGGTCCCAGTGGCTCACCAGATAAGGAACCCAGGAAGGGAAGGGTACACCTTGCCGGAATGCTGTTAATTCACAACTGATGAAGATTATGGGGGCCTTTTCTGATGGTTTCCCTTAGCAACCCAGGCAGAATGAAATTATCCCACATATTTGAGCAGTACCCACATCAGACTCACTGACTGGGCTAGGTTGCTCTTCCCCAAGAACTTAGCATCCATGGGACAAGGTGGAAATGTATGAATATTTTAAAGTTCCATCGACACATCATGAGGGTGCTGAAACAGGCTGGTAATACGTAAGCCGTCGCTGTAACCACTTGCAAAGCCCGACAATGGCAGGGAGAAGTAGGGGATGAGAAACAGCTCTCTCCGCAGTTTTTCACCTACCAGCACCCACACTAGCAACACGATCCACACGAGTTCATATTGGAGGATGACTGCAAACAAGTGCCCGCCCTTGCAAAAGGAGGGCCATGATAATGACAATGATGGCTACATCCTACTGCCACCTCCGCTTTCCTCTGGTCTCTCCCACCTGCCAGGCTCACCTCCGCCCGCCTCCCTCCCTGGCCCCGCCTTCCCCAGCCACCCTCACTACCTAGAAAAGGACATTATGAGGAAAACAACTGGGGACAGTGGGGGAAGAACAAACTCAAGTTGTTCAAGACCCTCCCGTCCAGTTGCAAGTGTTGCTCTCTTCCGGGAGGCCTCCCCTGACACTCTGTCCTCCTCCGTCACACCCTCCTGCTCTCCTGTTTGATTTTTTTCATGGCACTTTACATTGTCTGAAGTTATGTCCATCTTGTTGTTTCCTTCTTGGGATGTATGGCTTTTGTCTCGCCTCCCCAGTAGAATGAAAACACTCTAAGAGCAAGAAACTTGTCTGTCCCATTCCTCCCAGTATCTCCAGCGCCTAGAACAGTGCCCGGTTCTAGAAGGTGCTCAGGAAATAAATGTCCACTAAACAAATGCCCTGAAAAATCCAGCAAGATGATACAGGTGTTCAGTACATATCTAGTTAGTAGACAGCAAGCACTCAGTAAATGATGGTTATTTGTTTTTGTTATTAAGTTGTTGGTGGCAAAAAAAAAAAATTTACCTGGCCTCTAGGATTTGACAAGGTTCTTTCCCAGCCCAGCAAAATGATTTGGTTCCTCTTGCTTCCCATGATCCTAGAAATAAAATTCTACTCTGAGCCTGTGAGCTGCACCCCGGGCCATAGTACCAACACATCTGTGTATTAGCAATGCAGGCTTAGCTATGATGCACAGGCTCCTTTGAGAATATCGGGTGAAAAATCCCCACAGGCTTGGCCTCAGCTTTCTTTGTTCACATTGTTTGCTTTGAAGACCATCACATGGTGCTGAGAAATCAATAAGCAGGGATGCTGCCGACCCTGTATATTTCTCCTGATTCTCCTCTGGGAGGCTTGGCTCACTCCAATGCACTGATAAGTCATGAAGTGCCCATCTCCATCTGCAAATTAAGGCCCTTGTAAGTAATCAAGGAACACCAAGTTTAGCCTGCCGTGGATTTTCCATCCTAAGTGTCATTAGATGAAACGAAAGTACACATTACAGGTTTGCATAATGAACAAGCCTCAAGTTAGGTTTGCCGTGATAGGGTTATCAGTCATTGCACAAATTAATTATTTAGGAAAGCACTTTTTACAGTGCTTTTACAGTACAGTTTTCATTTAAGTTTTGCCCCTTGATATATGTGTATGAAAATGACTAATCCATCGGACACTGCTATTGTACTTGTGCATCTATCACTATCGGGCCTTTTTTTCATAATTGGTTTATTAATTATAGCATCTTAATGATCTGTTTAAAATAAATAAACCATTTGCACCATTTCAAAGGTATTTTGTGAGGCTCAGCTGATATTAAAATAGCACCAGCCTTATGTGCTTTTTCAGCAAGTGACCTAATTAGTTAATAAAGTAATTGAATATTAAAAAGGATGTTGCAAGTGATTAAAATTTAAGAGCCTTCAGAATGTTATTAAAGCTATAAATCATACATCACTGTTTTAATTTGCATAGCTACAGAATTACTAATGGTCCCACGTGCACACGGGGCTTGGCAATTAGTCCTTTAACAAAATGTTGGTGATGTTGAGGTACCAAATTCTTTCAAGCTCTTTTGATAGCTACATAGAAACCTGCTTTTGCCAGATTAGATATCTAGCTGTTGAAATTGCTGCTTGCTTCTTTTGACAAGTATAGATATTCATTCACTCAACAAATATTTATGAATACCCACTGAGTCCAAGAACCGTGTTAAGTGTTGAGTACAATGGTGAGCAGAAGAGACACTAGTCCCTAATTCCACGTGGAATTTAGGGACTAGACATACTAGTCAGGCACTTCTCTAAATTCACGTATGATTACAAAAGGTGATAACAAGCTACGAAGGAAAAGTATAGGATTCTCCAAGAGGATTTTGCAGGTGAAATCTGAACTCCTCTGCTAAATCAGGGACCAAATGCTTACTTCAAGGTGAAGAGACAGGGACTTCACCCAGCAGGCTGAGAAGTTCTTGTTCAAGCGAGAAATGCTGGATAAATCTACCAGTGGTGTGTAGGAGAGACTGGCTGAAATTGTTTGTTGTTTACCCAAGAGCCTTTGTTCTTTCCTGGCTATCAGAATCCCACTTCTGTTTGGCTATAGGACTAGTACTATGCTTAGGGAATGCAGGCCCAGGTCCAGGGGTAAATGATGAAAAGCCTAAGCCTATTATTCTAATTCCATTGTCCTTTGCCTGTGGACTGGTTTATGGTGAATGTGGTCTGACAAAGAATCTTCCTCTCTGATAAAAAGAAACACACAAGAAGAATACTCTTTCCCTCCATGCTTTTGTATATCATTAGTGAAGGTTAATACTTGGTGCTATAGCATCCATATGGAGACTATGAGGGCAAAGGAAAACAAACCCTACACTACACACACACACACACACACACACACACTCCCTAAACCTAAGAGCTCTGATATTGTTGAGTAGCTAAACCAACTCTGGAAACTTTGGATGTCTTACTATATGAAAGAATAAGTTTCTTTTTTTTTTTAATTTTTTTAAATTTATTTATGATAGTCACAGAGAGAGAGAGAGAGAGAGAGGCAGAGACACAGGCAGAGGGAGAAGCAGGCTCCATGCACCGGGAGCCTAACGTGGGACTCGATCCCGGGTCTCCAGGATCCCGCCCTGGGCCAAAGGCAGGTGCTAAACCGCTGCGCCACCCAGGGATCCCGAAAGAATAAGTTTCATTTGGATATTCTGTTACTTGCCACCTAAAACATTTTAATTGAACCAGATGGTTAAAAAATGGAGATGCTGAAAGACAAATTAAGATGAGCAGTGATACAACACTAAACTATGGTGGGATGGAACAGGAGGAATGGAAAGTGAGGTTAAGAACAGAGCTGAAGCATTGTGGACAAGATTCAACAGAATTTGTCGACTTACTAGTTATCCAAGGGGCCAAATAATAGTAATTGCCATCCATTGAGTATTTCCCATGTCCCAGGCATTGTTGTAAGCACATTACATGTAGAATGCCATGTAATCATTTCAATAGTCTATAAAATACTATTAATTGTCACCATGGTTGAATTCTGTTTCAATCATGTCTTGATTTGTCATCAAAGTCTAATAGCCTCCACCACCACTAGTAGGTGAAAAAAAGCACATGAGTTGCTTCTGACTCCTTGAGAGAGCTGCTGGCTATATTGCTACTTCCAAAATTTTTTACTTCCTAACACACATAGAAAATGACAATATTTTAACATACACACTGGGGTATAACTGAAGGGGACTTAGGGTATCTGTATGTGGTTTGGCAAAAGCCTTCATTATTCTTTCTTTATATTATACAATTATAAGAAAATAAAATTCAAAATTTAGGGAAGATATTAAATACCAAACTTATGTAAACTTTCCAAAAAATAATTTAATTTTTAATGAGAAATTAGCATTTGCTTTTTATGAATATAGCTTTTTACTATCAGATTTTACAACTCAAATAGTAATTCCTGAAGATTTTTGTAATAGTCAAGACTCTTTAATCATAGTCTATTCAAATTCTTGACAGTAATGACTAACAATAAACTTTGTTCACACAAGTTAGTAATACCAACAAAATAAAACCTTTTTTGAAGCCATTTCAAGCTTTATAATATTTAAAGAATCTAACAGTTCTTTTTTCTTTCACTGACAATTGAACTGTTGAAATTCCTTGAGATTGTGGGACTGGATTTCAAATATTTGGGAACTCTTGCAAACAAAATTATTTCAAAATAATAAAAACACTTTAATTCATAGACTATTCATGCACAGAGTAGTTCCTAAGCACAGCCAACTTGGACACCTCTGAAAGGGCACATCAGTCACAGAGGGAAGAATCCAATATGTGTGAAGACAGATTCAGGGCTGTGCCTGCCAAGAACCTCCCTGTCCTTCTCCCCGCCCCTGTCCAACTTGTGACTGGCTTCACTTTGGCCTAGTGCTGTGCTTCTTGTAGGGCCAGCTTTGTGGGCTTGTGTAATCTATACAGTCATAGAGGATCCCATGCTCTGAAGGACCCCATTCTTGGTTTCATGCTCTGTTGCTGGCATCTTGAGATGATTTTTGAACAAGCAACCCTGCACTTTCATTTCTCACTGGGTCCTGCAAATTATGTAGCTGGTGTTGGCATCTAGGACATCTGGAACACAAATTCCTCCAGTAGTAACTATCCTGTGCCTCTGCCCACGATGGGCAATGGCATATGGTACCACTGGCTTTTGAGTTATGAAGCAACTTCTTAGCTTCTATGTTTGGCTTCTTGACACAGAGCATAACAATCTGGATATCATCAGGCTCATCAGGTTTAATGTTTTACATGACCATGGGCCACACCTTCCTGTCTTGTTCCATTCAGCCACCCTTGAGGGACCCTGATGAAGCTGTTGATGTTTCTGGCTGGAGGTGACTGGCCCAGAGGGTCCAGCTGCCCCAAGAACTGAAGCATCGGTTATATTACTCAAGATGCCATGGCTTACCATTCAGGCAATCCTGTGCAGGGTGTGTTCCTAGGCATGTTTCTTTCTGGTAAGAGCTCTGTGACCTGAAATAGGTCTATCAGGTCCTTGCTAATATTTTTCAATATGAAGAGTCAGGATTAAATTCTGAATACCCATTCAGTGTAAGAGAGTCTAGATTTGAGATATGACCACTGAGGGTTATATCTAGAAAGGGCTGAATTGGGAGGTAGAGCTGGAAGGCAACATTCTGAACCCCTCCAGATTCTTCCTCTGGCATGCGAGGGTTTAAAGTAGTTTCTCCCAACCATTTTGGAATTGGAATCTATATTACCTTTGATTTAATGTCACAATGTTGGTCTCTCTATTAAAATGATACATATGTATTAATATATGAGGATATATAACTGTGTCTATCTACCTATCCATCTATCTATCTATCCATCCATCCATCTCCATGTATGTATGTATTTAAATAAAATAAGCAAAAACAGTTCCAAGCCAGTGAGGACAGATGACTCTCAACACAGGGGAGGGAAGTTTCTGCCAAAACACTTTTCATGGAGCAACAGATGTGCTCAGATGAACTCTGGGGATTGGGGAGAGGGTGGGTAAGAGGACTCGCTGAGGCATAACTGGACCTGGCAAGGGTAGGGAAGAGGCTGTACACAGGCCTAAGATTTCTCACACAGAACACTGAGTGAACTAATTGCTTTCTGCCCTCAGAGGCAAGATCACAAGTATGCACCAATCTTAGAACAAGGTCATACAAACAGAATCCCAACAGATATTCTTAAGTAAATACTATTTTACATAAATATATACACAACACTCCCCATTACACAGTCTTACTGATTCAGCAAGAATTGTTCAATGAGAACCCTGTAGATGTTACTGGCGTGGAGTCCATTCCTTGCTCCGTACTGTGTGTGGGTGTATGTGCAATCATTAAGTGGTCCATGTGGTTAAAGCATGCATCAGGTCTATGTGTAGTGGAAGAAAACTGGAACTGCATTCCCACTTCTTAATATTCTTCTTTTCTTTTTTCTTTTTTAAAAGATGTAATTTATTTATTCACGAGAGACACACAGAGAGAAACAGAGACACAGGCAGAGGGAGAAGCAGGCTCCATGCAGGGAATCCGATATGGAACTCGATCCCTGTATCCTGGGATCATGACCTGAGCCAAAGGCAGACGCTCAACCGCTGAGCCACCCAGGCATCCCAATATCCTGATTTTCTGATCTAAGTAAGTCTTCTGGGACTTATAAAATGGTCTGGCCCTACTCTTGCTACCAATGGATGGCTTTCCAAAGATGATGAGACAGCTATAAAAGTGTGAAACCCAAGCAGCCCCAAAATAACAGGACTTTTGTATTTCTGCATTGCTAAAATGTTACACTCCACCTTATGGTATATTTGAATCCAGATCCCTTTAGAAATCAATTTTTCTGGCAGGGCTCATCTCTGGACATGGGGGCCGGGAGGGAGGACCTTCTGGACTTCATATTCAAAAAGGCCTCACATATAGACTTGGGCTCTATTTCTAAATGAGGCTACATACCTCCTCATAGGTACACAAAGACTAGAAGCTATCATTCCACTTGAATTTTTAAAATATACCATGAAGTTTACAACTTCGCTTTGATCTTTCTTCATTTAAAAAAAAATGTATTGGGGGCCTCAAATAATGGAAGTGGCTGGGCCTTCTTTCAACCTTGAAAAGGCGCGTGTGTGTGTGTGTGTGTGTGTGTGTGTGTGTTTTTATGTGTATTTGTCCTCTAGTGAACATTTCATAACTGGATTGGATGTAACATGCTCAATTAATTAGGAAATACATTTTTATCACCAACACCACTATTGGTTATAATTTGATCTCTATAAAGAACTGGCCAACCAGGCAGATTGAGTGTGAACTGGCTCATGACTGGAGGGAAACAAAGATGTGCAGTCAACACATCTGCTTTGCATGTTTGTGCTTTGTTTATCATAAAACAGGTGATAATGATAAGGATGTGTAAGAAGAACAGTGTTAATGATAGTGCCGTAGAGAGTGCGAACAAAAGCCATGACTTTTGAGCAAAAGCTAGATGTAAATTAAACCCTGAATGTGTTCAGAGTTGAGGATTTATAGCTATACATTTACAGCATTTAGAAAGACCTTTGGTGTTGAAATTCCTGCAAGAATAATTTTATCATTTCAAGTGTGAAACTCCCCGGTCACTGATTCCAACTCTTCGCACTGAAGCAATTGCTTTATAATAGTTTTTGCTGATGTGATCATTTTATTATGGAACAGAGTGTATGTTACAAAATACATGAAGCTTATATAATGCAACATTTACTAACACACAGTACACAAATCACTTGTGGCTCAGAAGGTGTTTGCAGATAACATGAAGACAAACATTTTAATTTCAATAGTTGTTTATTTCTTTTAATGTGTACTTTTGATTTAGGACAAATTTTCCAACTTGCCATTGATGGTAGTGATGCACAGCTTTTTTTAAGTGCAAACTAAAAAGTGAATCAACTTATAGAAAAATATTGAATAAGTCAGCAGTAGTCTGCTTAGGATAAGGCAAAAATTGTGAAAGTGGTCTGCAAATGACCCCTCTGGAAACAATGGGCTATGTAATGAAAAGAAAGAAGATGTAGACTTTGGGTTGAGTTTCTGATAGTGAGTTTCTGATAGTGATGATGGCCACACTGAGCCATCCTGGAGACCAGTGCCACACACATGTAACTGCTGCCTGATGCCCCAGGAGCGTGCTTTTTCACGTGACACTAATTGGCCCACACAGGAATGAAACCATGACCCTTCTCTCATTAGCCACATGCTCAGACCAGCTGAGCTAGCTCGCTCTGGGTCACTGGGGTCCCATGTAGGAAATTACCATTCCAGTGCCCTGTGGTCCTCTTGTAACCCCAACTAATGAATGTCCCGTGGAGCCTAACGTCATTCCTGGGGGAGCATACTGCTCTCCCAGCAGTGGAGAAGTTGATGATATTCTGAAGTTTTAACCCAGGGAAAGTCAAATAAGAAAGCACAGAGAACTCAAGAAGCCTGAGAACAATCTTTCAAACACCTGTGTGCTAACAACAACAAAAAAAAGGATGACAACAGCGTTCTGCTCTCTCCATTTGTTTGTCAGCCCTGGTCTCAGGACATGGAATGCAAGCACAGGGAAGTGAAGAATGTTAAGCATCACACAGCAAGCTCATCACAGTGTAAATGACATTAAGTGCTTGCGGTCTGGGCCAAGCACTTTCTCTCACTAACCCTAGGAGGTAGGTAGTATCATCTCTAGTTTAGAGATCAGGAAATTGAGGCTCAGAAGTAACTAGTGCAAGAGTCTATGACAGCGAGCTCATCCCAGGATTGCTGTATTCTGGAAGTTAACACATTCTCAAGTTGAAAGGAAATTCTACAAGATGGGCAGGCAGCTTGCCAAACCTTTCTGCTTGTGACCCCTTTTAGGTCTCAGGAGAAACACTGTAAGCCTTCAAGTAATCTTAATTTTTCTGTAGCTTTAGCACCATCCATAGTTTAGCCCTGACAAGAGTTTTTTAATAAGATGATAGTCAAGGCCAAGAGAAGGCATTCTTCCCAAGTTGTGGAAACATTGGAAGAAAAGAGATGGCAGACTTTTTAATGCATATTGAAGAGCTGGTAAAGACCAGTAAGTCACTTCAGCTGCTTTTTTTTTTAACAGAGCTCTTGGATCGCTACCCTAGAAAGGGTCTAACTTACTGGTGGATGATATACCTGCTGGTGCTCACTTGGCAGCCACTACTCCCAGAGCCACAGCGGACCTGCTGCCCTGGGGGTGCCCACCAGCCTCATCCTCTTTGGAAGCCACAAAGCCCTGTGCCCCTCTTCACTTCCAACTAAAGAACATTATGAATCAGAAAGGACTAGAGACACTTGAAGTAGATAACCAAACCATATTTTAACTCAGCCCTCTGGTTTCTGATTAATTGGAGGGGATGATTCAGCTTTGTCAGTGTCCTGGTCAATGCCTGAGGTATAACTGGCTAATAATAAACTTGGGAGTCAGACAGACCTAGATGGTATTCCAAATTTTCCATCGATTAGCAGAGAGATGTTGGCAAGTTACTGTTTTTTTGGTTTTTACCACTGCCCACCCACCCCTTCTGCCCCTAGAGTCCACCCTAAAACAACAGACTTTACTGTGTCTATTATAAATTTTTCTTTGACTAAGGAGCATATTTGCTTGGTCTTGGAGTGGAGACTCAATTCTGGTCATGGAATCATAAGACGGATGCAACCTTTCTTACAAGCAGGCTCTCGGGCATCAACACTGATGGAATTGAATTGTTTCCCAAAGTGAGACAACTGGTAAGAAATAGGGGCATTGAGACAGTTTCCCTGGGATAATCCTTAGTCACCAGCTGGAAGAGGCTGGGTAGAGTTGACCGTATTCTGAGAGGAAACAAGGAACCCCATGATGTGAGAACAGTGATAGACTCCTTGAAATGGGATGCCAGGCAATCTCTCTGTTTAACACTCTTCTCTAAGCACATTCAGTGGCTGATTGCCATCAGTCAGGTTTCGTAGGCTTCAAATTAGGCAAATTCAATATTGGGAGGAAACATTTATACTGCCACTTAGGTTGATTATAGCTCATTTCTCCTTGATTATCTCAGTTCAGACTGGTGAGCATTTAACAATGAATTGTAGCAGTGACTGGAGATCAGATCCAAAGACTCAAGTTCTTCTGGGGCCTCAGGTAAGCAGTTCTCTTCAACCCACTGCCACCTAGTGGCAACTGAGCATACTGAAGAGCGCTTCACTGATACTCCGGAAACAATGTGGTGGGGCAATAAACTTTTTTGTCCTTGCCACTAGAATCCAGGAAACTTAGGGAAAGATAATAAATATATCTCATTCCACTGGCCTCCATACCCTTCCCAATATTTAATGGTCACTGCACATTTTAAACGTCAAACTGACTCTTCTGCCTTTATTTTGATTAATGAGGATATTCTCATTTAATCAGAAGTCTGAGATACAAAACAAACAAGGGGAAGAAATGGAGCATCGGGTCTTGTCTCCCTTCCACAAGAACCTGTGTGTAGTGGTTAGAAGTTTCTTGTACGTTGGCTAAGCCAGTTCAATATATTCTTTGAAAGCAGGGAATTGACAGTTAACTTGATGTTTCCTTCTCTAAGCATCAGTGTGATTTTTGCCTACCTTACCCAGGTGACTCAGTTCTGGAAGCACACAGAGATCAAGTAACCAACGTGGCAAATCTTGGGGCAGTTCAACTTCCTGTACATGCATAGAGGGAAGCTGGTGACAAATTCAAATATTTCTGGAACCATGTGAGGATCAATTAGTCAAATGTGGTCAAACCCTCAGCGGTAGTGGAGTGAAGGGTGATCTCTGCAGGTCATGAAGAAAGGGGGTTAATGCCAATGAACTATTAGGTAGAATAAATTCACAGGGCAATTACCATGGCTTGGAGCTTTAAAGAGACAATTCACATTGTGGCCAAGTTCCTTTTCTAAGCATGACCTTCTAATAAATTTGGAAGAAAAAAGGCACCTCAAGGAGAGTTGATGCAGTCATGTGCTTTGGTAAAGAAAAGGCACAAGGTTACAACAATGAGATGGCAAAAGGCTTGAGATGCATTAACTTTTTAGGTCAGTGTCGTCACTTGGTAATAGACTCCCCTTCCTCCTCCCCTCCACCACCCTCAAAATCAGCAGAGACAAAGCAGTCAGTACATTAATACAATCGTATTTATTAGTTTCCAGACTCCCATAAGACACGTACCTAAAGCAGAACACTGCAAACTGACATTACTAGCAGCAATCCTCCCTAAACATGAAGAATTTAGTGAACTTCATAATTAGGAGTAATTTCAAGACAAGATTATAAGTTATGGTTTTTCTTTTAGCAGCTGGTATATGAATAGTGAAAGTATAAATACAGAGAGTAATCCAGGTTTAGCCTCATCTAAAAAAAACATTAATAAGTCACGGTGCAGAGGAGTATCCCCAGGGTTACCAAACAGAAGGCTAATGTCTTTAGATGTCAGTATGAAATAAGAAAATCACTTTTCAAGACATCGCTTACTATCTGTGTTACTGTCAGGACAACAGAAAAAGAACCGGACAGCTGCCCTAGAACCTAGCTCACATATGATTCAGTCAGATAATCATTAAATAATACCCCCTTAAAATTGTTTAGACATTTCTCCCCCACAGCTCTAAAAACATAACATCAGACATAACATCAGACATTTGCTCCAAAGGATTAAAAATCAAAAGCAATTGCGATGTATTGGGAATAGCTTTTATAGCCTTCCTGAGGGACGGTTGCCATCTTTTCAGAGAGTGTTTTTAAAGCAGCACTAACTCTGGTAGCTTATCAAACTACTTTTTATTCTAAATAAATAAAAGACCAACTGAAGGTCTCAGGTGTACTTACTTCTTTTCCCCTAGATCTCTGAACCATCCAAAGCCATTCCTTGACAGATAGCTTTCATTTTTATTAGAGGAGTGCAAGACAACTTACAAACATTTGAAAAATACTCAAAACACTGAGAGTAAAAAAGGCGCAACCCTTCCTTAGAGCCCAGGAACCTATGACAGGAACCCCATAGGCTTATCTAAAATCCATCAACTCAATTTGCCAGAAAGTAGTGACAGACCACCCACCTTTGCAACATAGGCCCAGATGAGACTTTCTTGCTTTATAACCACTAAGAAAAGCATCTGGGAGTTACTGTCTGGGAAAACAGGCTGATGAATAGAAAAAGGGTTAACTGTAGTCTGTATCTGGCACAGGAAAAGAAAAATTAAAACAGTTGCTAAACCATTTTGTTTATACTGTGATACTCTTATGTGAACCTTGGCCTTCCCATAGTAACCATTTCATTAATAAAAAATACATAAAAGATGGGAAAGCTTTGGGGCAGCACCAGTGACAGCTAGCTGTCTGAATAATTTTAATTTTTCCTAAAGGCAAAGATTAGAGAAAATTTACAAAATTGATTCTACTTCATGATTTTGCCCATGTCAGCAGCTACAGGGATAATGCAAATAGAAATACAAAACCCCTTAGCATCAAGTTAGGGTACTATTTTTCTCTCAAGGGGTAAGTGGTATACCTAGATTTCTGTACAGCTTCTGAGGGTTAAAGACAGCTCATAGTTCATGCCTTGACAATTTCTAAAGGTACTCCCAGCCTATATTACCACGAGGATAGATGACGCCCCTCCTGACCCACTAACAACTCAGAGCAAGGATTCTCATGCACCTAGACTTTAATGTGAATGGCTTCTAGGCTTTCTGATTTGATAAGCACCGTGAACAGAGAGCAAGGAACTGACTGGTCTAAAGCCACCTGCCTTAGACACTGGTAATGCTGGCTAACCATCTCACAAATGGCCCACCATCATAAGATGGTCTCTGAAAGGAAGCATAAACTGCTTCCTGAGTACCAGAACAAATAACCTAAAGTGGAAGTTCTCCTGGTGGTAGCAGCCACAGAATCACCTCTGTGTACCAAGAATGGCACATGAAATCATGGGTGTGAAAACACATCTCTGTTGCTCAATGCCTTGTTATCATCTAACCCAAAGCTGGCTGCTCCTGAGACCTCAACAAGTGCACAGGTACTTGTTGTGTATGTCCCATGAACTGTCTCAGAAACAGATTCCCATGTCTAGTGATTACTTTGAAGAACCCAAATTGGATGTTCAAAAATATGTACTATGCCTACCAAACTGCCCTGAGCCCAAATCCCTGGAGAATACTAGAAATAAGTTTTGTTGCATTTCAGTTTTGTAAGACTCCCCTCAGGGGGCCTCCAGAACTCTACCGTTGTAGCTGTTACTTTCCTTTTCTCTTTCTTTCCTCTGAGGAAGACTTCAGTTATTTTCATAGCAACTTATTATAATGTCCTAGGTAATGACATATTCAGAGCAGCACATAGGTTATTAGGACCAATTTTTTCTCCCTTTTGAAAAATTTCTAGAATAATAAAGAAAAGGCAATAATTTAAAAAATTGACTTCCCTAAAAAACAATTGTCATACTTTGTACAAAATAGCATATTTACTAAATAGTATTTATCCTAGAATTACTGTCCAGACCAAACCATAAATGGGGGTATATGGGCATATTATAAACTGATCACATGGATTTAAAATACTTTTCAGAGCCAGAATTATTAAATTGGACAGAAAAGTAGTAAGCCAATCATTATCTGGACATATGAAAATTATATATAAACATGAAAATTATATATAAACATGAAAATGCAGCATGTGTTTAAAATAAATCACATTACATTTAGTCAGGCACTAAAATGAATGGAAACTGATAGATTCCTTTTGATACCAAACTTTTACTTTATTGGGAAAACCTGGTATCTATTGCAGCTTCTAGCTGAGGGACAGAAGCGCAGACAGATGAAGACATCTAACAGGAAAGACAGTAAAGAGGTAGAGGCAGGGGTGCCTGATGATTAAAGATGATAACTATTAATTGGAACTGAGATTTTAGACATACTACTTAGAAGAGAATTTAGAGTAGCAGATTCCAAAGATAATTTGCATACTTTGTAACATGGAACCTCTCTAAATGTTTATTGTATGTGAGATGGCTCTAAAGAGTAATATTTAAAATGCATTTTAAAATAAAAACTAGTAAACAGAACAAAACATCTCCCATAATTCCCCTTTGGGGATGTGTCATTTTTAGATGTGCATTCTCCCTTTGGTACTACCATATAAACCCACTGAAAAGTTCAGGGGAATTCTTTCTGATGATGATCAGAAAAAGGCTGGGATGTGGGGGAAGCAGCAAAGAAATATTACTCTTCTTTTATTGAGGATATTCTTCTGAGAACTTCCATTGTCCTTTAGGAGAAAGGAATGGATTATGGAAAATAGTTCCTGAAGATATCACTGCCTTCTGAGGACAAGTTCATAATTATGACACCTATGGAGATGACCTTCATAGGTAGCACCTACCTTGTTCATAAGACATAGAACTCTTACCAAGCTATGAAATATAGTTAGTAAAAGCTATTCATGGCACTTAAATATGTTTAGAGACTTTAAAATGCCTTCCTAAATTTCTGACTCGGTGCCCCGGTGAGGTAGGTGTCTGATGGGAAAAACTGAGGCACAGAGGGGTTAAGTCTGCTCTCCTTTCATTGCATGATGAGCCAGGACCCAGCTAGCAAAAGGACCAGGTGTCCTAACTCCCTTAAATGTTATTCATCCTGATTCTCAGAAGGCTTACCTAAGTTACACAAAAGATACAGCAGGGGAATTTTTTTTTTTCAAACATTTTAACTAGTTACCTATTTCTCATTCTCCTTTGAACATAAGTTATCTAAAATCAAACCAAATATAAACTAATAAAACAAAAAAAATAAATATTGCCTAACAGTCTGTGTCAAGATGTAGCCTATTCTGTACTGGTGATTGAAAAAGTATATATGATTCAAGTAGAAGTATTAGAGGGTGCTACAGTGTTCCCATTACTCAAGCCAGGCTGTGAGTAAAGTGTCCCTTATGGATGCCACCCACTGTACTTTGTAAGAGCCTCTCTGGCGTGACATGAGGGAATAAAACTACCATTCCTGTTTCATGGAAAAATCATTCTGAAAGTTGGTCTACACAGGCCAGCCCTGCCTGGAAAGGGAACTCTCAACTATGTGATGCATACATATTACTGAATTCATGGAGAACTCTTTGAAACATGATAAGAAGGTCACAGTCACCTGCCATAAAGCTCACGGGACAGTTCACACTACATACAGAAGGGCAATACACTGGGTACATGCACTAGCACCATGCCACAGAAGTGAAAGAAAAGGACAAGAAGCCACCTCATGAGTATCTTCTAGTCCCACCTGGCATGCCATTCTCAGAAGCTACCTCTGGTAAGTGGGGAAGATTGATGAAGTTCTGTTATCCCTTTAAATAATAAGGAGAGGGATAAAAACAGAATGTTCACTGCTGGCTGCTTTGAGCATAGCAGCTATTCAAATTCTACCCTTACATAAGTTGGTGGCTTTCTTAGTTTTACAGATAGTCAAAGATAATAAATTACATTTTTGGATCAAGAGAGAATGATATAGAGCAAAATTCGAAGGTCAGTTACAAGTTGTGGGCACAGGACTACAGGGAAATTTATATTGCTACTCTTAGAATCAAATTCATGAGTACTCAGGGCACTAGCTTTTAGAAATGAAATCTTTTTTTTTTTTTTTTTTTTTGAGGTGTTTTTTCCTCCCATCCTTATAGTGTCTGTGGGGTGAATTTAATTCATACCATGACCCTCCCTAATTCAAATGAAGATTTGATATTTGGTTTGAGTATCTCTAAAGTTGACCATGACACCAAATAAGATCCATGTTTCCTCTGTACAGCTTTTGACTTGATATTAGCAAAAATACCCACCCTCCTGAGGCCTGTGTCCCCTTGAGGAAGCTCATCTTCCAGAGGGCCCAAGCCTGGCTCTATGCTCTGCACATGCAGGACCAGAGGGAATCATAGTTTCACTGGGATACTAGGATACAGCATAGCAGCAATTCATGCATTTTATTTATAGAAACCAAAGCTCCAGTGAGGCCAAGTTGGTCACTGTGCAAGATGAACCAGCAGAACATTCTCACCTCGAATGAATATCTGATTTATGTGTCGAGTGAATACCTGCTGGTAATCCACTTTGGGCTTTCGCTTTTTTTTACGGGGCTGGCCCCTGGAAAGGGTGGTAGCCCTGGAAAAGGTACCTCCTGCACTTGACCCTTCTGTCCGTGTAGTCCTCCCTGACATCTCTGACCTGGACTCCTCCCTTGCAGATGCCTGCAGGGAAGAAGGGACAGAGCGGGAACGCCTGCGTGAGCCCCGGTCAGTATCTCCTCTTCCCCACACTGAAGCCACCTTCCAAGTAGATGTCTGGGAATATCTGGACAGAGTGGAGTCTTCAACTGCAGACTTAGAATCTGCTTCCTTTTTGGAAGAATCTTGAAGTTTTAGGCGATCGAACAGCTATAAGGAAAGCAATGATAAATATCAGCCTTCTCTTTAGCCTCCAATATCCCTCTTTCGATATATAGAAAAAACACCAGATTGCTCCTTGCTGTGTAATTTTTTAAAAGTTAGTAATGGATCTTCTTCTATGGGTAGCTATAATTCAGATAAATATGACAAGAGAAAAGTCACCTGCTTTTCTCTGTGGTATAAAATAGAAAGACTTTTAAGGCTTAAAGAGGTAACTTATTGCTCAAATACTATGCTGGTCAAAAGCATAGATTCATTTGTGATTAGCTGAATGCATGAGAAGTGAGACTAATGAAGATCTTGGTCCAGGCATGCACGGTGGACAGCAATCGAGCTTTCCCACTAAGAAAACCTGGTCACCAGCCTCAGTGACCTCAATTCCTAAGCTTGAAAGCATGATGGGCACTCAAGAAGTGAGGAGAAATAGCCTACCCTAGTGAGAGTCAATGAAGAATCCCGCTCATACGCTTTGCCTAGAACAGGTTTTCGGTAGGTCTCATCCACATCAGTAAGTGCCTAGAGAAATAGCCCAAAGGGGGAAAAAATTAGGCATAATTAAAAATATTATTTTTACAGCTTCCAGGGAAATTTTAAAAAGCAGAGTAAACACCTCATTTAGCAGAACCAAACAAGTGACTCTGCTCTTATGTACAAAAACATGGTAATACCAGGCACCCTCTGAGTGATTTCCAAGCTGCTACCACCATGTAAGATGTTTTATCTATTTACAAATGCATGGTAGAGGTTCTTAAATTTCAATATGCATAAATATCTAGGAAATTTATTAAAATATAAATCCAAGGCTACTTCCTAGATATGCTGATTTAGTAGGTCTGGATAAAGCCTAGGAACTGTTATAACCAGAAACTCCATGATTGTGTTGTAGGATGCCCCTGGGCCGCACTTTGAGAAGCACTATTCTACTGCTTCCTTTCCTTCCTCAATTTCTAGGTCTTATGACAGCAATGAACAGGTACTAACCAGGGTTACACAGAATTGTTGGTGAATTTTTGTCTCTGAGAGAACAACCTTGTAGGACAGCTATTTAGGATCAAATGAAATCAAGTATGAGAAATCAATCTGAAAAGTGTAACTCATCCTACAAATATAAGCTGACAGTATTATTATTATGACCATCATATCAAAGACGTTCTCTTAAATCCTTTTCCTTCAAAGGTAAAATTATAACAATAAAGTACTTTTTCTTACATTTTAGATATAAGAAAAATGGGCCTCAGAAAAACTACTTTGCCTAGAGTAACACAACTACCAAGCGGTAAAGCTAGTATTCAAATCCAGGTCTTCTGATCCCACAGTGGTTAAAAACATGGTCTTAGGAGTCAGAAAGACCTGAGATAAAGTTCTAGAACTTCCACTTACTAACAGTGTGACCTGGGGCAATCAATCATTCAATATCTTCAGCCTCAAGTTCTTCATTTGTAAAATGGAATAGTAATAAACCTCACTCATTAATATATGTAAACCCTTGGTACACTATCCAGCAAATGTTAAGTGCTCATTACATGTCAGCAACTACTATACTCATCTAGGAGAATGCATGGATCAAGATAAAACGCAGGAAAAAGAAAAGTTGGAGATGGAAGACTCTATGAAAAAGAAATGCCAGAAAGTCTGGTGGTTCCTATTTTAACTGCCTCATAGTGTAGTTGTGCTATAATGTATCTCTTCACTCCTACTATGTCTAGTAAACAGACAGTAAACCTCTAGGAGAGTGGGGGCACATTTCCTTTATAAGGAAATACCATGGAAAGTGCCTTGCTTATTAGTATGCCTGCTTCCCCTCTATCTTTACCTATCTTCCCAAAACTGTAGATTGAAAGTTCCTTTCTGAAATTTCTGTTCTTAACACTGTGGTAAAGAAACGGCCAAAGTGGGAAATCAATAAATATTTTGAAATGAATGAAAGAAAGGTCAGTAGGAAACTGACATAAAACTACTAAATAAATAATTATTCCTTAAGGCTGGGTTTCTTAATCATAGCACTAATGACATTTTCAACCAGATAATTCTTTGTTGTTGGGGGGCTGTCTTGTGTACTATAGGATGTGCAGCAGCTCCTCTGGCCTCTAACCCATTAGATACCAGTAATGTCCCTCCCACACCACAGTTGTGACAATTAAAAAAAATGTCCCCAGACATTGTCATATGTCTCTAGGAGGAAGAGACGAGCAAAACTACACTGGTTGAAAGCCAATGCCTAAAGAAAAGAAGAAGTTAAAATAACCCCAGACTGCAAAAATTCTAGTTCTGCGAAGTTATTCTATTGGTTTTCCTAAATTAGGATACTCAGGTCATTTGGACATAAAAAAGTTTTAATCCCTAGGAGGTTCTCCAGGCCCTTGAGAAAGGCTTAATTACCATATTCCAGAACTTGTCAAATGCGACGAGGAAGCCTGTACAGACGCCCCGAAGACCCTTGAAAGTGCGGATGTGAACATTCACCTTCACTCCCTCTCGGATACAACGATGGAGTTCACCCAGAGGGCTGCCTTCATGTACTGAAACAAGGCAAAAACAGCGAGCATAGCATGAACATTTGCTCTCATTCCCAGAATTAACAATCAAGACCACCCAACCATCTCCAGCAACATCAAGCAACATGGTGCAGTGGCAACCTCACTATGGAAACAGGAAGGCCCAATGGGCAACAGAACTGGTACAGGCAACATATCCTGAAATAAGGCAAGGTTCTGCCAAGATAGATAGAAAGCATACAGTTGTCTATCACCCAAAGGTTTCACTACTTGTGTATTCTGTGTTCTGTGTTCTATGATGCCATTGATTCTAAGATGCACCATTATTTTAAAATGTTTTGGTGGTAGTGGTGGGGGAACCTTACATTAAATGTACACATCAGCAGCAAAATTCTTCTTAGTTCTGTGACTGGTTAAGACAGCTTTTAAAAAGATAATTCTGGACAGCCCTGGTGGCGCAGTGGTTTGGCGCCGCCTGCAGCCTGGGGTGTGATCCTGGGGTCCCAGGATCGAGTCCCACATCAGGCTCCCTGCATGGAGTCTGCTTCTCTCCCTCTGCCTGTGTCTCTGCCTCTTTCTCTCGGTGTCTATGAATAAATAAATAAAAAATCTTAAAAAAAAAAAAGATAATTCTCCTGAACCATATATCTAGCTTGACTCTTACAGGGAAAAAAAAAAAAAAAAAAAGGAAAAACAAGCCAAAATTTCATTCATATGTTTATTTATTTATCAATCACATGTTTAAACAAATCCTGTAGCACATCTGTGCTTAAACATACGCAGTCCTCTAAGAGAGAACAGACTTTTAGCCCCTATCTGAAGATACTCCATGCTAAGCTCTCTGGAGCCACTAGTGTTCCAGCGTACATCATCTTTACACTAGGAGGAAGATACCTGGGTGCATTCCAAGCCTGGTTGATACAGAGGCACCTGCTAGGCATTAGGCTCCTATGAGACTGCTGATAAGCATCACATAAAGAGTACAACGATTCATGGGAAGAATGCTGGGACTATAAATTGCAGCCTTTACTATGATGGATTCTTTTTTTCAGAGCTTGGGAACAGAGATGAATTTCATTTTTATTACTTCACATTAACTTAGCCTTCAAAATTTGATGGCTATACCATATAAAACCTCCCAAAAGAAAACTACATGTATACACACACACTCTTACACTCTCACTCACACATATACAGTCTCGGTCTTTCTCACTTTTAAAAGGCAAAATTCTCTGGAGATTGATTATTGCCATCAAGAGTAAACACACACAAAAAATCTGTTTTGTTTCCAGTGACATGACAGTAAACAATAGTCCTGCACTTCAGTTTGGATAACTAAGCAGGTTACCCATGACCTCCTTATCCCTCACTCATGGATCAGCTTATAAATGATGGCATTGATAAATTAACAAAAGAAAATACTCTTAAAGGAACTAAATTAGCAGATGAGAAGTAGGAGCTTATGTCAGATTGAAGATTCAACAAGGAGGCACAGTAGAAGGCAGTGTGCAGAAACAGAGGTCTTGGAAAAGAACAGGAGAACCTTGGTCTGACCTTCATCATCTACTCTTCTTCTAGCAATATCGGTATTTTTAAATTCTTTGAATGTCTGAGTAACTTTTTCTTCACAAGTCTGAGCTTCCTTATTCATAAAATGAGGTTAGACTAGTTATCTTCTAGATTCATTTCAGGAATAAGTCTCTGTAATTTAAGTTCTTAGAAACTGATCACACTGCCTGGATCAGTTTCTCTGCCTATATGTATTCACCGCTTCCTCCCACTCCCATAGGTGTTTCCACAAGCAGCGGAAAGACCATTCTTTTTCTAATTTGTAAAAACAAAAAACAAAACAAAACAGAAAAAAACCCCAGAGGTACTACATCCCCCCACTCCACCGCCCCGAACCCCCAAATCAGAAAGAAAACACAAGCACACATCTAACAGTTTCTTACTCTGGTTAAACAAATGATAAACTCAGGTCTTTTAACTCTCGTATCTGCACTTTTCCCTTGATTTTTTTTTCTTCCAAAGATTTAATAAGGTGTAATTCCTGGGAGCACTTCACTCCCTTGTGTGATCAAAAATACAACACTAGCACCGTCTGTCACAGCAAACTGCCAAGGCAAAGATGAGCTCCACATTCTGAATCAGAATACACATTCTGCATCTCTTTCCAGCAGTCTGTGTAACAAACTCCAAATGGCTATAGGAGCCAGTCTTCTGAAATTTAATACAACACAAAAACATATGCCTTATCTTTGATGACAGTTATTCTTCGGGATCTCCTTCTCCCCCCAACCTTCTAAAGCCAGGTCATTCTTAACTCCATTCTTCTCCCTACTTGTGGTAACACTAAGCTCAGACAATAGATCCTCAGTAACTTCAGACGTGCTCTTTTCTTTCTCTTTCCCCAACCAATAATACAGTCCAGAGCCTGATCAGATGATTGGTTTACCACAACAGTCTTCCAGTTCCCCTCACTCACATCACCCCTGACACCAACATTATCACCAAGTTTAAATTTATGCATGTTATTTCATTTAATCCTCACAACTTTAATACACAGGTGCTATTATTTTGCCCCACTTCACAGATGAGGAAAATGAAGGCTCAGAAATATTTGTTTAAATAATGTCTCAGGGTTACTTACCTAGTAAACAGCTGAGCCAACACCCAGTACAGGCAGGTTATATATACATCCTGACCTTGAGCTTTTAATTATGACAGTCTAAAACAATAACCACAACAACAACCTATAATGATCACAGTGACACTTAACTGAGAATTTTTCTGTGTTCTACTGTTTTAAAAGCTCTGAATGGGTTAACTAATTTAAATCTAACAACTCTAGGTAGATACTATTACAGATGAGGAAACTGAGGCCCCAAAGAGTTTAAGTGACTTGCCTACGGTGAAACAGCTAGAAAGTGGAGGAGCCAGTGTTCAAAATTTAAAAAGCCAGCAGCCAAACCTTTGAATCTGTGGTCTATACCCCCCTAAATATTTTACTACTACTAGAAATTAAGTCATTAGTGACACTGCCCTAAAAGTGCTTTTGCTTAACAATATACACGTGGTCCCCACTATCTATCATAACAAAGACAAAATCTTTGGTCTTCAAAGTGTTTTAACAAATCCTTCTCTGGACCTAAATTCAGTTCTCATTGCTCCAGATACACCCTCTGCCTCACCTATGTGGCACCCTCCACCCACCAAAAGAAGCAAGCAAAGAAAAATGAGAATGAACTCCCCTCTTCCCTTACTTGAGATTAGCATAATGGCCCTGGCACACAGGCACTGGAGTTGGACAAACCCAGCAGTAAGTCTTAGTTGCAAAAAAAAAAAAAAAAAAAAAAGGTCTCAGTTGCAAACTAGCTATGTGATCCTGGGCAAGTAGTTAAGCTCAAGGAACCTCATTTATAAAGTTGTATCTATGGGTAAAATAAGATATAATGCATCTAAAGGGCTTAGCAAAGTGCACAGCACTTACTAGCTAAATAACAGTTGCCCTAATTAGCAACAATAAAATTGTCTCCTGATCTAAAAAGGGGCATGAGAGAACTTTTTGGGGTGATGGATTTGTTCCGTAACTTGATTGCTGTGGTCATTTCACAGCTATACATTTGCCAAAACTCACTTAAAAAGGGTGAATTTTGTTATGTGTAGATTATACCCCCAATAGCCTTTTTTTTTTTTTTTTTTTAAGATTTAATTTATTTATGAAAGAGCAGGCTCCATGCAGGAAGCCCGATGTGGGACTCCATCCAGGGTCTCCAGGATCAGGCCCTGGGCTGAAGGTAGTGCTAAACCTCTGAGCCACCTGGGCTGCCCAAAAGCCTAACTTTTAAATAATTACTGTTATCCTCAACCATGCCCTTCCTTAAATTAACTTTGAGACCTGAAGCCAATCTCTTCTAGGAACTCTTTCTGAATGACTTTCATCTCCACCCTTGTTTCTGTACTTGTCTTTCTTCTTTTTAAAAATAAAAAAATATTTTATTTATTTTAGAGAGAGAGATTATACTGGAACAGGGGGAGGGCAGAGGGAGGCAAGCTGACTCCCTGCTGAGTGGGGAGCCCAAGGCCCAGCTTAGGCTCAATGTCACAAGCCTGAGATGAAGACCTGGGCCGAAACCAAGAGTCGGATGCTCAACCTACGGAGCCACCCAGACACTGCCGTACTCTTCCTGTTTTCGGAAGCTTATCAATTCTCTGTGATGTCTACCCGTCATCATCATGTACAGTCCACTGTGTCCAGTGCCTATGGCACAGTCTGAGATCTTGATGCCACCATATACTTAATCACGACAAATCAAGAGCTGCTTTCCGTGCTCCGTCGTACCAACGAAGCACAGTGCTTCATGGGCAAAGCCAAAACCGTTCGCTACATAAAATAAGTTTTTCCCTTGACAATCTCAGTAGCGAAGCAACAACTGGCAAAATGGAAATAAATGTTACGGTGTGAGACTTGGAGTGCACTTCCGAGATCCGACGGCGGCAAAAAAAAAAAAAAAAAAAAACCACGTCCACACAGAATGAGGAGCCCCCACTGTTCTGAGGGCACCAGGGTGCTCCGTCCGTGCCCCCGCTGGGCCAGCCGCTGCGGCACCGAGTCACAGCGAGGGACGTCGCCGGGACACAGCCGACCCGCAGCTGCTCTAGGCGCGCTCCTGGGGATGTCACGAGATCCTCCCCGGCTTAGCGCGCGACCCTCCGGTCTGACGGCGGCGATTCAATCCGCTTCGGTTCGGCTGGGAGGATGCGGAGGCTGCGGGCGGCCAACTGGCCACGGCGCTCACCGGCAGAGGTCGGGAGGGCTCCGCCAAGGGGCAGGAGGCGTGAGCCGCCCCGCGCTGCTTCCGCTGCCTCGGAGCGAGACCCGGCCGCCGCCGACAGGGGGGGGGGGGGGGGGGGGGGGGGGGGGGGGGGGGGGGGGGGGGGGGGGGGGGGCGGGGCGGGGCAGGGCAGCCTCCGAGGGCCGCCCGTGTCCCTGGCGCCGTCACAACTCCGACGGGCCTGCGCACACGGTGCTCCCGCAGGCGTCCCGGCGCTCGCGGCCCCGGCGGGCGAGCAAGGGCTGTGCGGACGGCGCGGCCTCCCCGAGCCTCCCCGCGGGCGCCGGGGGCCGTCAGCGCTCCGGGGTCGG